>NC_069506.1:122668693-122913693 GCF_027579735.1 Bombina bombina
CTCGTGTGATTCACTTCAGCCACTTCCCTTTCTCAACTGTTATCTTATGATTTACTTTTTTTTTACGTTTTAACTCTCTAATTACCTTATATCTAAGCTTCTGTAGACTGCCCCTTATCTCAGTTCTTTTTACAATCTTGCATTTTAGCCAATCTTTGCTGGTTCTTGTATAATCATTATCATTCTCAACGGGAGTTAGAGATAGATCATGTGTGCTATATGAATAAGTTACTGTTTAGCTGTTCAAGATTTAAAAAAAGCAAATACGTCATTCATTTCAAACTCACCAATCGCTGTCATCCATTGTCATCTTTTATCCACATGCTTGACTCATCTGAATAAACATTCCTTTCCCCTCATACCCCTTTTAATTGTTCTCCTTACGTTTAACTTAGCCCCAGTCTCAACCATTCCCCCAAAACCTCACTCTCTCCTCTTCCAACTGGTAATATGTCCTTTATTCTCATCCCTCGTGTGATTCACTTCAGCCATTTCCCTTTCTCAACTGTTATCTTATGATTTACTTTTTTTTTTTTTTCAACTTCTGCCCCTTACCTCTAGAGCTCATCTCATGTATCCTGTATAACTGACTTATTCTCCTTTACTCATTTTCTGCCTACTGTAATTCTCATTACTTGGAGATCTTCACTTGTGCCCACATATTAATCATTACTACTTACCTTATTCCCATCTATCTCATTATCTTCACCAGAGCCCTGGAAAACATTGGAGACCATTCCTATTTTCTGTTTAATCTGTAGACTGCACAAGACCCTTTTTCTCAAAGGATTACTGGGATTCAGAATTAAAATATTAGTTTGTAAAAAAAATAAAACAAAAAAAATCCAGATTGCTGTTAAATAATCATTTCATCCTTGACCCCCTTTCACAGTGTTAATATGATTTTCAGTAGTGTGATCTGGAGAAGACACTCAAAATAGTGTGTCACACTGAATGTTTTCTAGTGTCTAGTCAAGTCACCCTGAGACAAAGGAGGACTGCAAAATGGTACATGATCTAGGAAATTAAACATACAAGAAAGTACTTTGTGACTTTACATCTAGCTCAGAGGGGAAGAGAGGTGACCCAGCTGTATCACTACACCAGAAGCACCACCTCTTTAATATTTAGCTGTCCAGCCCCAGATGCTGCAACCCCTCAGGAGTTTTCCTGGTATTCTATTAGGCCAATCTGGCATTGATCTTCACTTACTCGCTTCTCTATAAGCCTGCATTTACCAACATTAAACCATTCTCTTATTCTTACCATTATCAATAAAAAAAAATTACTTTTAAGTTTACTGAAGTATTAAAGTAACATTTTATAATCTATAAAGGAATAGTCTACTTTATAACCCATTCCCCAGTTTTGTATAACCAGCACAGTTATATTAATATACGTTTTAACTCTCTGATTACCTTATATCTAAGCTTCTGTAGACTGCCCCTTATCTCAGTGCTTTTTACAATCTTGCATTTTAGCCAATCTTTGCTGGTTCTTGTATAATCATTATCATTCTCAACGGGAGTTAGAGATAGATCATGTGTGCTATATGAATAAGTTACTGTTTAGCTGTTCAAGATTTAAAAAAAGCAAATAAGCACTGACATAAGAGGCAGCCTGCAGGGGCTTAGAAACAGGCAAATTTAGAGATTATAAAGTGTATTCATATAACAATGTTGGTTATGCAAAGCTTGGGAATAGGTAATAAAGGTCTTTAAACAAAAAAAAATACTGTCTCTTTTAATCCTTTTTTTATTGGTATAGAATGAAAAATGGCACGTGGTTATGAATTAAAAAATATATATATATTTTTTATTTTTTTTTAAAAAGCAATTTTGAAATCCTAATAAAATAATTTCTTGTGGGTAAATATGAGCATATTGTTGTCACTTAAATGTACAAAACAGAACCTGTGAGTTATTATTAATAATAATATTTTATAATAATATAATATTTTATAATAATAATTAATTTGTATTATATTTAGCTACTTGGCTGTTATACAAATTGAATCTGTAGCCATCAGTGCAGTTAAAGATTTTGTAATATTTTAAACATTGTTGTGGAACAACTTAATGCCATCTTAAAAAGTCCTTATTATTTTGAAAGACGACTTCGGAACCTGCCTAGTTATGCTGCCAATATCCTTTAATAGATTTTTCTATGAAACTGTCAGGCTTTGTCCTGGGGGAGGATTTTGAAAGGCCAGGGGAACCAGGTGCTGGAGTACTTTAGCCTGCAAACTAAGTACTAGGTTGTGCTAAATTGTGCATTACTGATTGTATAGAGCCTGTATTATGCTTCGCTTATAATGGAATTACTCCTAGATTGTTGTCAACTGGATAAGTGCATGAACCATTTTACTTCTATTAAGGGAAAACCTAGTAGTTGATGTTTGAATAAATTTTAAAATAACTGGTTCCCTCTTGTTTTAAAAATAGACACCCTGCAATCTTTATATGTCAAGTTTAATGCTTTTGAACAAGCGGAAACCTTTAGAAATGGCTAAACTGTTTATTTTTTAAGTCCAATAATTCAACATCTATTTGCACAGATCAGGCATGTGAAGAGGTGGTGCACTAAATAAAGCTGGAAACTTAAAGGGAAACTAAACCCAATTTTTTTCTTTAATGATTCAGATAGAGCATGACATTTTAGGCAACTTTCTAATTTACTCCTATTATCAGTTTTTCTTTGTTATCTCTTGCTATCTTTATTTAAATAGAAGGAATGTACAGCTTAGGAGCCATCCCATTTTTGTTTCAGAACCTGGGTTATGCTTGCTTATTGGTTTGCTAAATGTAGCCACCAATAAGCAAACGCTATCCAATGGGCTGTGTCCTAAGCTTAACATTACTGTTTTTTTAAAGAAAGATAGCAAGAGAACAAAGAAAATTTGATAATAGGAGTAAATAAGAAAGTTGTTTAAACTTGCATGCTCTATTTGAATCATGAAAGATAAAATTTGGTTTAGTATCCCTTTAATTAGGCCATCTATAAACGTTATAGAGGGAATGTATTTGTATTACGATTTTATTTGTATCTACCCATGAAAAGATAAGTTTATCTTCCAGGCTCTGCACATTTCAAAATCAGGCATTTTTAGGGAGCAGACTTCCTTTAAACCCAAGAATCTGGATATATGCAATAAAAAATCAGTCTAACATTCTATATGAAACAGTAAAGGTATATAGAGGGCATATCTGATCGGGGGGGGGGGGGGAGAAATTAGTCCAAACTTTTTTCTTTTTTTTTCTTACCAATCATGATTTCAGGATAATTCTAAAAGGGCAATACCATACAGAGCTAGTAATCATTTTTCTTCAGCAATAGTTGCTTTAAATAGTCATGTCAGAGGAATATAGCTGACAATCCTGCGCTATTTAAATGTTGTAATGCATTTGTTGCAAGCAAGATGTTCTCTGTTAATCAAATAATTAGGAATCTTTTAAAGTATATATATATATTGATTGTTTAAACCTCTGCTTTACACTGAAGAACAACGCAGAGTCAATTAACCTCTGCCCTTTAAAGATCTATTCTAATTATTGACTGAAGCATTAAATCATTCTACAAATAACATCAAGTGGATTGACTTAAAACTAATACCTTAAAAAAATAAAAAAAACTCTCTAAGAAACTAAAATTTAGTATGTGTTTTTTGTTAATTTTGATTTTCTTGGATGTAGATTTATTGTATTTATGCAATTATTATTTTTGATAATCTTAATCCTGTGTTATAGTGCAAAGTATACCAAGCTTTTATGTGCGATAAGCGCGATTTTCAGTTGAATTCCCATAGGTGAAAAGTCTATAGGCCTGAAGCAATGATCGAATACACGTCTGACAAAGAAAAAATTACTTGTACACAATGACTGAGAAGTATAGATGAGAAAGCAAGTAACCATTAGCTGTGGGTGATGCTGTGATTGTTAGATACAACAATCAGTTTTATGAAACCAATGAAAATTCTGTTTTATGAAACAAATATTTATTTTGTATTGTGAAGTAAATGTCTAGTGGGGCATAAAATACAGAACAACTCTACATACAATTCTTATAAAAGGTTCATAGTAAAATTATGCTTTTAATGTGTTCCCAGTAATCAGTTTTCCTGCTAGATTTCAGTACTGCAGGCTTTGTTAAAGAAAAAGCGATGTAAGAGAGAGGCAACAGAAAAAAAAAATAAACCACCTTAATGGTGCTGTGAGTGTCCAGCCCATTTAAAAGGGAGTTCCTTCAACATCTTTGGATACCATTAACTCTTATCAGCTGCTAGAGATGTGCAGGGAAGAAAATTTTATTTGGGACGAGATTTTCCTTTCAGATATTCAATGAAATTTCAATGAAATTCAATGAAATTTCAATGAAATTCAATGAAATTTGTGAAAAACTGTCAAAATGCCCTGAGAGAAGAAGCGACCTTCAAGGCATATGAACCTGCTAGGTTTAGCTTTCAACTAAGAATACCAAGAGAACAAAGCAAAATTGGTTATAAAAGTAAATTGGAAAATTCCCCTTAAATAAAAAAATTGTTTAAAATTGCATTCTCTATCTGTATCATGAAAGTTTATTTTGGACTAGACTGTCCCTTTAATAATATAAGCCGCATATGTGGTAATGAGCATAATGTTCTTACTGCCAAGTATAATATAATTGGAACAGACGCTGTACAAATGACCAGATACCCAGAAAGTTTCTGCCGCTCAAGAGAATTCAAGTTGTAAGGAAACGCTGCACATGCAGTCTATACAAAAAGGACTCTTGTTGTTAAAAGGACACTGAACCCAAATTTTTATTTATTTTTTGAAATGCAAGAATGTAAGTTTAGATGCCAGCCCATTTTTCGAGAACACACTGGCCTCTATTTATCAAGCTGTCAACCACAAATACGCTGGAATTCCGCAGCGTATTTGTGGCGAGCCTGATTCGCCTTAGTTATCAAACCCTACAGACCAGCAAAAGTAGAATATAGTGACGTAACATACGATCCGCCGGACTCAGTCCGACACAGATCGATGCATATGTCACTACAGATGCAAGTTCGGCACAATCTGACTACTTTTGCTAGTTATCAAATAACTAGCAGGTACGCTCGCCACTTTTCCAGCCCAGCGTACCTGGTTTTCAATCCGCCGCCCTGGAGGCCGCGGATACCATAGGAATCAATGGGAGTCGGAAAGCAGCGAAAGCACATGTTCGCTGCTGCCCAATAGCCCATTGATTTCTAAGGGAATGTCTACACCTAACACCCTAAAAGGTACCCCAAGTCTAAACACCCCTAATCAGCCCCCTACACCGCCACCAACTACATTCAATTTATTAACCCCTAAACCGCCGCTCCCGGATCCCACCGCAAATAAATAAAGTGTTTAACCCCTAAACCGCTGCTCCTGGAGCCAACCGCCACCTACATTATATTTATTAACCCCTAATCTGCCCCCCCTACACCGCCGCCACCTACAATATACATATTAACCACTAATCTGCCCCCCTACACCGCCGCCACTATAATAAACATATTAACCCCTAAACCTAAGTCTAACCCTAAACCTAACACCCACTAACTTAAATATAATTTAAACAAATCTACATAAATATTCCTATAATTAACTAAATACTTACCTATAAAATAAACCCTAAACTAGCTACAATATAACTAATAGTTACATTGTAGCTAGCTTAGGGTTTATTTTTATTTTACAGGCAACTTTGTATTTATTTTTTTGAACAGCCAATAGAATGCAAGCTCAATCCTATTGGCTGATTGGATCAGCCAATAGGATTGAACTTCAATCCTATTGGCTGATTGGATCAGCCAATAGGATTTTTCCTACCTTAATTCCAATTGGCTGATAGAATTCTATCAGCCAATCGGAATTCAAGGGACTCCATCTTGGATGATGTCATTTAAAGGAATATTCATTCGTCGGGTAGTCGTCGGCCTGGAAGGATGCTCCGCGTCGGATGTCTTGAAAATGGACCTGCTCCACTCCGGATGAATGAAGATAGAAGCTGCCGCCTGGATGAAGACTTCTGCCCGTCTGGAGGACCTCTTTTGCCCGGATAGGATGAAGACTTCTGCCCGTCTCGAGGACCACTTCTGCCCAGCTTGGTTGAGGACTTCGGCCCGGTTGGGTGAAGACTTCTCAAGGTAGGGTGATCTTCAAGGGGTTAGTGTTAGGTTTTTTTAAGGGGGGATTGGGTGGGTTTTAGAGTAGGGTTGGGTGTGTAGGTGGTGGATTTTAATGTTGGGGGGGTATTGTAATTTTTTTTTACAGGTAAAAGAGCTGATTACTTTGGGGCAATGCCCCGCAAAAGGCCCTTTTAAGGGCTATTTGTAATTTAGTGTAGGGTAGGGCTTTTTATTATTTTGGGGGGCTTTTATATTTTATTAGGGGGATTAGATTAGGTGTAATTAGTTTAAAATTCTTGTAATTATTTTATTTTTTCCTGTAATTTAGTGTTTTGTTTTTTTTGTACTTTAGTTAATTTTATTTAATTGTAATTAATTGTAGTTAATTTAGGGAATTAATTTAATTATAGTGTAGTGTTAGGTGTAATTGTAACTTAGGTTAGGTTTTATTTTACAGGTACTTTTGTCTTTATTTTAACTAGGTAGCTATTAAATTGTTAATAACTATTTAATAACTATTGCACCTAGTTAAAATAAATACAAAGTTGCCTGTAAAATAAAAATAAACCCTAAACTAGATACAATGTAACTATTAGTTATATTGTAGCTAGTTTAGGGTTTATTTTATAGGTAAGTATTTAGTTTAAAATAGTAATAATTTAGTTAATTATAGGAATATTTATTTAGATTTATTTAAATTATATTTAAGTTAGTGGGTGTTAGGTTTAGGGTTAGACTTAGGTTTAGGGGTTAATATGTTTATTATAGTGGTGGCAGTGTAGGGGGGGGCAGATTAGGGGTTAATAAATATAATGTAGGTGGTGGTGGGCTCCGGGAGCGGCGGTTTAGGGGTTAAACAATTTTTTTAGTTGTGGCGGGGTCCGGGAGCGGCAGGATAGGGATTAATAACTTTATTTAGGTGGCGGGGGGTCCGGGAGCGGCGGTTTAAGGGGTAAAACAGTTTAGTATAGTGTGGGTGCTTAGTGACAGGGCAGCAAGAAAGCTGTGAAAGAGCAGCGAGATCGATGACTGTTAGTTAACAACAGTCCGCTGCTCATCGCACCACACTTGGTGCGCGGCTCTTTGACAGTTTGTTTGATCATTTTGGAGAACGTATTCACGCAGCGATGTTAGGCGATCTTAGGTGAGTGTATTGGTGCCGTCAAAAGCAAGAAAGTTGACGGCTTGATACATAGAGGCCACTGTGTTGTTCTTGCTGATTGGTGGATAAATTCACCCACCAATAAACAAGTGCTTTCCATGGTCCTGAACCATAAAAATAGCTTAGATGCCTTCTTTTTCAAATAAAGAAAGCAAGAAAACTAAGAAAAATTGATAATAGGAGTAAATTAGAAAGTTGCTTAAATTTGCATGCTCTATCTGAATCACGAAAGAAAAAATTTGGGTTCAGTGTCCCTTTAAATTGTATTTAACCAGAACATAACGCTGCACAAGCAGTTAGGAATTATAGGGTCCTGCTTCCAAACAAATAACACACGCCGCCTAAGTACCAACTTGTAAAGGGTTCCTCTCCTGTCAAAGATTATAGAATCAGAATAGACGCTGCATAGGCAGCTAGCCTGAAAGAACTTTTGCTTGTAAATACCGCATATGCGGCTATAAAGCAAAGGAGCTTTCACTGAAAAGTATATCTTAATCTGAGCATGTGCCGCATAAAAGATCATATATGATATATTTAAAGCTAATAGTAACTAACAGTACCAAAAAGCATTAATATATTGCCACAAAATGTATAGGTGGTAAATTACAGGCAGTACGCGGCTACAATAACTCTTGCAGTGAATAGTTTCAGTAAATGGATACAAATTAGCACACACATTTCAATAGTATTTTTGTATCCATAAACAATTATATGAAACTAAACATATAAACTGCTACAAATTATTATCAATCTTCTGCCCACTATTTATACATTTGTTCCAAAAATTGAGATGCAATAATCATTCTACTATTGCGTTTTATAAAGCAGAAGTGACCTTTATAATAAGGAAAGTAAATGATTTTGTTTGTGTTTTGATAAAAGCCTTAGGATAAGTTGAAGGCTGAATATATAGAGACAAACCAATGAGACAATAGTCCTGATATTAATGAATAATATCAATTGCAATTCTGGTATATTGTTGTAATTATTAACAATCAATATTATATTTATATTCTCATTTACTATACATACACATTGTTTGCACTTAAAAATATATTATAGAATTTCTGTTTAATAAGTCACAAATGAGTACTTGAATGTTTTAAATTTCAAACCCATTTTTAATAATGAATTAATAAAGATTTATGTTTTAACACACTAACCACGCAAAATATAATAAGGGATCAATTGAGTGCTAAGAATAGTATACTTTTTTCAGTTCTTCTTTCTGAATTTGTAAATGAGATTTGTGTCTTTGTTCACGTAGTGGGTGATATGTCACAGACCCTCCATAATTGGAAGCAGGGACTTATCTTTTGCCTCCTTCTATGGGTATGAGTTTGATTTATTTTTATTATAGCTGAACCAGTGCACAGGTGAAACAATCAGATGATCAGTAACCATGGTTACTAACCTGCTCTCACCCATCAGCTGATTATTTCACCTGTGCTCTAGTTCAGCTATAATGGAAACCAGGACTGTTTGGGGGTACTTGAGGACTGCGGTTGGGAAACACTGATATAGGAGATAAGTCCACAATCTATTACTCCTGGGTATTACCTTTCCTACCACTAGGAGGAGGCAAAGATTCCCAAACCTCAGAGCTCTATATAAACCATCCCACCTTTATGTCAGCTTGGCTATACGCCAGACTGATTACCAGAGGTGAGAATTAAACAGAGCAAAATAAATAGAGGAAAAGGGAAAAATATGATGTGCTAAAAATAATTGAAATATAAAAAAAAAAGATATCCACGATATCGTCCAGGTAAGGAAATAACGCAATACCCTGAACTCTGATTAGCGATAAAAGGGCACTGAGAACCTTAGTAAATAATCTTGCAGCTGTAGCTAGACCAAACTGAAGAGCAACAAACTGATAATGCTTTTCCAGAAAAGAGAACCTCAGAAACTGGTAATGTTCTGGGTGTGTAGGGATTGTGACGGTAAGCATCCTGTAAATCTGTTGTGGACATTTAGTGACCTTGTTGAACAAAAGGCAGAGTAGTCCTTAGTTTCCATTTTGAAAGTTGGAACTCTTACAAATTGGTTGAGAGTTTTCAGATCCAGAATTGGTCTGAAAGTTTTCCGTACTTGGTACAATAAAGAGATTTGAATAAAATCCCATCCCCTGTTCCTGTAAAGGAACTGAAGCAATTACTCCCATATTTTCCAAATCTGAGACAGATTTGAGAAAAGCCTGTGCTTTCATAGTATGTTTTGGAATATGGGTGAGAAAACCTTCCTGTAGGTGGTCGTATTCTGAATCCATTATTATATCCCTGAGCAATAATGTTTTGAATCCAAGGATCTTGTCTTTGCCTCTGCTGGAGGTAGGTGAAAAATGAAGATTTGCTAGATTGTTTTATTTTAGGATTTAATGGTTAGGACCCTGGGGTTTCCCTCTTCAGTACTGATTTTGTCATGAAGGTGTTATTGGTGTATTAGCCACTAAGCTTATTTTTATCCTTTTTATTTAAAGGGGATAAAATATTATTTTTGGGGCCATTTAGTGCAGGAGTCTTCCTTTGCACTTATTTGGCCTTTACTCGTGGATATGTTTAAAAAAAACCTTCTTTTGATAACATTCTCAATACTAAGTTAAAAGCTTTTAGAGGTAAGTGTTGGGTGCATTTGTATCTCATGGTGGAATCCATTTGGAATGTTTTGGCCAGCTTAGAAGTGCTAGTTTATTAGCACATATATTCTTTGAGCTCAAAGGGATACATATTTTTTTATTTAAGGGGAATTGTTAAGGAAAAATTTGCACCTTTTTTTGTGTTACTTTATTGTTTGCGAGTGTGCACGTGCAGGCATGTCTGTTATAGTTTGGCACCCTTTTTTACTTTATAGGTGTCCTGGATGCTGTGGTCGCTGCCTTTAGCTACAGTTGGGCTGCTGGGTGGTTGGTGTGAGTTCCCCTCTCTTCTGAGCTCTATATTTATCATGGATCATGCTGATTCCTTGCAAGCTGGGCCTAATCCAGATTTAGAAGTCTTATCAGATAAAACACATTTAAGAAATGATTGAAAAAAATGCTTATGTAAACAGACTGAGGTTCTTCATTTTGCTGAATTGTGTAATGTTTGTCTTCAAAAATGTATGCATAGTGACCAACCTATTGCATCTTTGGCTTCTAAAGGAAAAGGCCAGTGTCTGATTTTGCTAGTGTATCAGCTACTATCTCTAAATGGTTAGAGAATCTCTCTATTCAGGTTCTTGATGAGTCTGATAAATATGATTTTTTGGAGTTGCTTAAATGTGCAATTGCTTTTGTAGGTGATGCTATTCTTGATATGATCAGAATTAGTGCAAAATAGAAGAAATGGAGCACCGGGTTCCAAAGGAGGGTATTAAGAACAAATTTTATTGAAAAGTTACAAATAAAGGGACCATCGTCCCTGGGGTAAAATCTTAGTGAAGGTAAACAGTGAAAGTTAGGCTAACATGTTTCGGCTCCCACGCCATAATCTTAGCCATATGTAAAACAAAGCTCACATCCCAACTTAAAATACCTTCCCTTGCACCCTATTGGTTGAGCAGTACACACCTTTCAATTTGAGCACCAATAGGAATGCTGGCAGTCTTTCCTGTTGTGGTTCGCTAGATATGACACACCCTCTAGCCCACAAACCAATCAAAGACTGTCAGTAGAATGTTTATACCGTAGTGTTTGCGCTCCACACCCTGACAATTCTAAGCTAAATGAACAAGTTTCGCCACTTTCGTCTAATGTAATTTGTTTCAAGGCTCTCTGTTTGCACATATCTCAAATAATGTTATTAAACAAATTAAATTATCCTTGTTCCGCTATTTCTGTCGGATCTCCAGGATACTATCTGGTTTTGCATAACGTGAGAGAATATGAACTCTCGGCATCACAGCAGAGAGTTCATATTCTCTCACGTTATGCAAAACCAGATAGTATCCTGGAGATTCGACAGAAATAGCGGAACAAGGATAATTTAATTTGTTTAATAACATTATTTGAGATATGTGCAAACAGAGAGCCTTGAAACAAATTACATTAGACGAAAGTGGCGAAACTTGTTTGCGCCTAGTTATGCCAACTTGTATATGGGTAAATGGGAGAACGTATTCTGGGACTCCTGCCCAGCAGACGCAGACCTGGTCCTCTACAAGAGATACATAGATTACATCCTTATTGTATGGAGAGGATCTGTGGAAGACCTACAACACACTATAAATGTGATGAATAACAACATGATGAATTTGAAATTCACACATGAAATAAGTAAAAACAACATCCATTTTTTAGATCTAAATATAAACGTAGAGAAAGGAAAACTCTTGACCTCAACATATTTTAAGGATGTAGATTGTAGTAACTACATCCATCAAACTAGCTGTCACCATCATAGATGGAAATCGAATATCCCCAAAGGGCAGCTAATGAGAATTAGGAAAAATTGTTCTGACACGGCCAAATGGAAAGAACAATCAGAAATCCTAAAAGAGAGGTTTTTGGATAGGGGATATGATGAAGATACTATAAAAAAAACAATAGAGGATGTGGAAATAATGGATAGGGAGTCCATGCTGAGATATAAAGATAGGAATCCAGATGAGGGCAATACCATACAGGTGCCTTTTATCACTGAATACAGCGAAAATAGATTCCTAATAGAGAGAATCATCAAGAAACACTGGCACTTCCTCAAAGAGGATAGTATCATCAGGAAAGACCTAAATGAATCTCCCAAGTTTATATATCGGAAAACAAAAAATCTCAAAACAATAATTGCCCCAAGTGTTCCAACAACCACTAAAAAGAACAAAATAAACGATCCATATGGTAAACAACTAAAAGGCTTCTTTCCGTGTCACTCATGTAAAGCCTGTAAACATGGCAAGAAAGGGTGTGGAGCGCAAACACTACGGTATAAACATTCTACTGACAGTCTTTGATTGGTTTGTGGGCTAGAGGGTGTGTCATATCTAGCGAACCACAACAGGAAAGACTGCCAGCATTCCTTTTGGTGCTCAAATTGAAAGGTGTGTACTGCTCAACCAATAGGGTGCAAGGGAAGGTATTTTAAGTTGGGATGTGAGCTTTGTTTTACATATGGCTAAGATTATGGCGTGGGAGCCGAAACATGTTAGCCTAACTTTCACTGTTTACCTTCACTAAGATTTTACCCCAGGGACGATGGTCCCTTTATTTATAACTTTTCAATAAAATTTGTTCTTAATACCCTCCTTTGGAACCCGGTGCTCCATTTCTTCTATTTTGCACATATACTTCTGGCCTTGGTGTGAGCACGGGAAACAGGAGGAAGGCATTTGTTTCATTTGCACGGAGGAGAATCCCTAGACCGGCAGCTAGACAGTGTCATTTTTGAGGAGGAGAAAGGAGAGGGGACGAGTCCCTGAACAGGGGGTGTAATAGATTCAAATACTACCCCTAGAGGTCAACGCAAAACCTAGAAGGAGGGTTATTGCAACAGGAGTGACGTGAGTTAAGCTGCAAAGCTTTCTTTCTTTTCCTTTCTCACTGGACACACATGTTTGCATATTATCTGAGTTGAACAACTTTGACACTCCACCTCACTGAAGTAACTTTATAATTTTCACTGCTAGCTAAATTACAAGAGATAATTTGTACAAATGTGCATGGAATAAAGTATATATATTCACAGCCTGCAGCAGCAGGATGAGGACAGGCGCAGTCCTGTATTTACCATATTAGCATTTGCACTATACCGGTCCCCTGAGACTTTCTAGGTCAGTTACAACTATCTCCTTTTTATGATCAGAATTAGCTCTTAGAATTTGTTTAATGTAGCTGTTGCCAGACATGCTTTGTTTTAAATCTTGGTCTGCTGATGCAGCTTCTAAGAATAAATTACTTTCTATTCTTTTTCAAAGTAATAGATTCTTTGGGACTGAACTGGTCAATATTATTTCAGCACCTACTGGTGGCAAGAGTAAGTTTCTTCCACAAATTAGGAGGTTTAAGGGTACATTTAAAAACTTCTGATCAATTTAGTTCCTTTCATCAAAATAAGGAGCAAAAGTTGGCTGCCTCTTCCTCAGATCTAAGTGACTCAGGTAAGCCCTGGAGGCCTGGTACTACTTGACACAAGTCCAAGCAGTCCAAGGTTTCACCACTACTTCTAAGTCAGCATTAAGGCGCGGCCCAAGTCCAGTATCTCTGGTAGGGGGCAGGTTGATGGATTTTCAGGTTGCATGGTTTCACTCAGTTTCAGATCATTGGGCTCTGAAAATTGTTTCTCAGGGGTATCTGAAAGGCTTTAAATTATAGTCTCCCAGAGACAGATTTTTCCTTTTAAAGGTACCAAAGAACATTGTGAAAGCTCAGGCTTCAGGCAATGTGTTTCAGATGTGGAATCTATAGGGGTTATAGTCCCATTTCCTCTATCAGAACAGTGAAATGGGTTTTTATTCAAATCTCTTTATAGTTCCTTAGAAAGAGAGAATTCTTCGGCCTGTTATAGATTTAAAAATGTTGAACAAGTTTGTCAGGATTCCTACTTTCAAAATGGAAAATATCAGGACAATCCCTTTTATTTGTCAAGGTCCTATGTCGACCATAGACTTAAAGGATGCTTACCTGCATGTTCCAATTCATTTGGATCTCCAACAATTTCTGAGGTTTGCCTTCTTGGAAAAATATTATCAGTTTATGGCCTTCCCGTTTGGTCTAGCAACTGCACCGAGAATCTTTACAAATTTCTAGGTGTCTTTGTTCTCAGTCATATGATCTCTGGGGATTTCAGTGAATTTCATATCAACCTACTGTTATGTTTTAAGCCATATGGTTAAAAAGTAAATTTGCCAAATAGTTGTTTGTTTGTTTTTTGTGTTTTGTTTTTTTATTTCAAATAGATTCAAATAGAAACAAGGATGTCAAAATTAATGTCTGACTGTCTGAATCTTCAGGCTCAGCCTTTTTTCCTCAGTAGCTTCCTCTATGGAAGTAATAGGTTTAATGGTGGCAGCATCAAATGCAGTGCCTTATGCCCAGCTGCATAGGAGGCCTCTTCAGCTTTGCATGCTGAATCAGTGGAACAGGGATCTATCCACAGAGGACAATGCAGTCTTTCTCATGGTGGTTAGTTCCCCGGCACATTTCTCAGGGAGCAAGCTTTGCTCGTCCTCTGTGGACTATTATTTTGACAAATGCAAGTCTGTCTAGCTGGGGAACAATATGGGGTTCTTGCCTTGCTTAGGGAGTTTGGGCATCTTGGGAAGTGAAGTTGACCATTAATACTTTGGAACTCCAAGCTATTAATAGGTCTCTTCTATTTTGGCCCCAGTTGAAGGGACACTGAACCCAAATTTTTTCTTTTGTGATTCAGATAGAGCATGCAATTTTAAGCAACTTTCTAATTTACTCCTATTAACAATTTTTCTTTGTTCTCTTGCTATCTTTATTTGAAAAAGAAGGCATCCAAGCTAAGGAGCCAGACAATTTTTGGTTCAGTACCCAGGTCAGCCCTTGTTTATTGGTGGGTAAATGTATCCACCAATAACCTGTAACTTATCAGAATACATTGATAAGAGACTTCAGAAATATGTACAAAATCTGCCCTCCTATCTTAGAGATTCGACGGAGGTCTTGAATGTACTGAATGTCTTGGAATGGGACAATCACTATATCTTAGCCACCTGTGATGTCACTGCTCTCTATACGAGCATTCCACATGACTTGGGTATAGAGGCAGTAAGACATTTTATGGAAAAAGACAGTGAACTTAGTCCAGACCAGAGAGAGTTCATTTTGGAAGGTATTTCATATATCCTTAGCCACAATTATGTTCATGATAGAGGGGCATTCTACAACCAGATATGTGGAACAGCCATGGGGACCAGGTTTGCGCCTAGTTATGCCAACTTGTATATGGGTAAATGGGAGAACGTATTCTGGGACTCCTGCCCAGCAGACGCAGACCTGGTCCTCTACAAGAGATACATAGATGACATCCTTATTGTATGGAGAGGATCTGTGGAAGACCTACAACACACTATAAATGTGATGAATAACAACATGATGAATTTGAAATTCACACATGAAATAAGTAAAAACAACATCCATTTTTTAGATCTAAATATAAACGTAGAGAAAGGAAAACTCTTGACCTCAACATATTTTAAGGATGTAGATTGTAGTAACTACATCCATCAAACTAGCTGTCACCATCATAGATGGAAATCGAATATCCCCAAAGGGCAGCTAATGAGAATTAGGAAAAATTGTTCTGACACGGCCAAATGGAAAGAACAATCAGAAATCCTAAAAGAGAGGTTTTTGGATAGGGGATATGATGAAGATACTATAAAAAAAACAATAGAGGATGTGGAAATAATGGATAGGGAGTCCATGCTGAGATATAAAGATAGGAATCCAGATGAGGGCAATACCATACAGGTGCCTTTTATCACTGAATACAGCGAAAATAGATTCCTAATAGAGAGAATCATCAAGAAACACTGGCACTTCCTCAAAGAGGATAGTATCATCAGGAAAGACCTAAATGAATCTCCCAAGTTTATATATCGGAAAACAAAAAATCTCAAAACAATAATTGCCCCAAGTGTTCCAACAACCACTAAAAAGAACAAAATAAACGATCCATATGGTAAACAACTAAAAGGCTTCTTTCCGTGTCACTCATGTAAAGCCTGTAAACATGGCAAGAAAGGACACACCTTTAAATCAAAGGTCACACATGAGTCTTTCAATATGAAAGAGGTAATTAGATGTCAGGACACAGGCATCATATACCTGATCGAATGTGGATGCGGATTTCAATACATAGGGCAAACATCTAGGAAACTTAGAGATAGGATCCGCGAGCACTTACTACAGATAAAATGGGGAAAGAAGACTTCCCACTATATAAGCACTTTAAAGAAACACACAATGGGAGTAATAAAACCTTTAGATATATGGGTATTAGTAAACCAATGAAAAATTGGAGAGGGGGGATTTTGGAAAACAACTCCTAAAAGTGGAATCCAAGTGGATTTTCCTGTTAGACTACACTTTCCCAATAGGCTTCAACAGCAGCACAGAAATATTCCATCTATTATGAAAAGAGTGAAACCCCCCCCTGGCACACACCCCCCCCCTTTTTTTCATATACCCTACTCCATTTCAGAGTATATTAAAGATATAGTCCATTAACCCATTTTGTGTATAGGGCGAGGAAGGTGGATTCCTTTGAGGTGTATGTCTTCTTAAAAATCTGAACTCCATTTCTCTCTCCAATTTCCCATCCTATTAGCATACTTCTAGATTGGTGAAGATTGATATGTTGAGATATAGAGACATATCCTATCTCCTTATACAACACACACACAAATTTGGAGTACACTACAATGTGAATTTAGTTATTGGACTCAAAGAATAACTCTAGAATTACTGTACAGATTGTTTTTTAAGGTTGAATATAAAATAACACATAGTGTAACTCTGTAAAATATGTGTAGATACCTATCATTTTAAGGTTCATGTAAGGATTACCTATTAACCGTTAAGTGTAACCCGCTCTATATATGAACAACCAATTTACCAGAGTTTCCACTACTATGTACAATATATATATATATATTTTTATATATATTTTTTTTTATATTATTATGCATATTATATATGTATATAAAACGACCTTCCATAGTTACACATTTCCCTATACAGATATGTGTCTTATATTCATTTTAGTAGTTTTTATTCAATTTCTAATTAAAGAATCTCTTTAAAGATGTTATATGTCCACCAAAATCAGAATGTACAGATATACTTTTACACCTTGGAACCTGAGTCAGTAATACCATTTTTTTATATATATAATTTTTTATATATACATTTTATAAACTTATTTTCCAAAAAACCCATACAGCATTTAGCCATCTGCCCGCTGCCGCCAAGATACACGCGCAGAATAGAAACACTTGTCACAACACGGCGCATAACCGGAAGCGTACGCCTAGGATATGACGTCACTTCCGGTTAGACCACATATCCGGCAATAACATCCGATAAGCTAGTACACACGACGGGCAGCCACGAAGGTATCCAATTAGATGGAATATTATTCACAATCCTTCAGGGGCAGGCATGATGCATTACATATGGGCCACATCTTAACACAGTAATGTTTTTTGGCGCAAAATTTATGGCGCAATTTTTGAAACGCCTAATTGGCTAAGATCACACATTTAAGGTAGGATTAGCATACAGCCAATACCAGTCTTGAGAAAGGTCCCTGCGGACCGAAAACACGTAGATTGCTACTGGTATACCGGCTCAGGCTCTTTTGGTGAGTTAAATACCTATATTTTCCCTATTTAGTAGCTTTATTGCACTATGTCCATTTTTATATTTTTCTACAGGATTTTGATGTCATCATAACTTTACATATTGGGAAGAAGAAACACCACATTGTAATCACTAGAACACTAACACCATTTTATTATATTTGAGATACACTTATAATGGATTACCAAGGATTTATTTGAAAAGGGACCTCACACGTCTAATTTGGATATTTATCTCCAGTCCTTTAAGAGATTAATAAAGGATCATTTTTAGGACTTTTATTTTTGCACACATATTTTTAGGTGTATATTGCCTTTTTTTCACTTTTTGGTCACATTTTTTACCACAATTTTTAATTTTTATTTTTATATATATATATATATATATATATATATATATATATATATATATAATTTTAACATTCACATTTTCTACATTTTTTTATTTTTTTCACATTTTTCACAGATTATTTACCACCAGCACTTTATCATCAAATAGGATTGAAATCTTTATTTGGGACTTTTACATATGGACAATAAATTGGACTTTTATATCTATTAGACATGCTGTATTTTGCTAAATTAGTTTTTAAGCATTTGTTTTGATCTCCGTATTTTATGTATTCTTTCTGATTTTATGACACACTATTAGATAGTGGACCATTAGGTTTTGTAGACATCTCATAGTAAATCTATACCTTGTTTTTATTATTCTTAATATGTTTTTTAAATTGTATTTCTGATTCATTTTATATGTTACTATTGCTTGATTATACATTGTGACTTTATTAAAAAATACACTATAAGACATATTGTTTAAATTATACCAATTGTACTGTATAAGAGCACTTATCGTGGACACCACCTTAAGCACTTTATCCCCTAATAGGGATATTGTAGTGCTGACTCTTGGTATTTTTTTCTTATCGTTTATTCGAGATCTGGTTGGGAGATTTCGCCTATCTGAGTAGCCTGTGTGGTTGTATATTTTGGAGCTGTTTGATTACAATTTTGCTGATATTTTTAAATCCTAACACTCTACTCTCTCTGTTTTGGCGATTAGTCTATCATCATTTTATTCAGGGGGCCTTCTATTGTTCGTCCTTCCTGGACTGTATTCTTAATGAATACAAGTCTTACAGGTTGGGGAGCTGTCTGAAGGTCTTTTGACAGCACAAGGGGTTTGGAAACTTCAAGAGGCGAGGTTTCCAATCAATATTTTAGAACTCAGTGCTATTTTTTCAGAGCTCTATCAGACTTGGCCTCTTTTAGGAGGGAACTTTTTTATTTCAGACAGACAATATCACAAATGTGGCATATGTCAATCAACAAAAGGGATTCGTAGTTCCTTAGCAATTAAGAAGTATCTTGAATACGTTCTTAGATGGAATTCATCTCCTGTCTATTTTCTATTATTTTAGACATTTAGGAGGTGGATTATCTCAATTTCCCAGGTACCTTTTCAGGTTCAGGGCTCCTCAGGTAGAGATGGTGGATGCATTAGCAGTGTCTTGGTTTTGCAACCTGTCTACATCTTTCTGCCTCTGTTTTTTTTCTTCCAAAGGTGATTTTCAAGATCGTATTGGAACAGTGTCATGTGTTTCTGATAGCATCAGCATGGCCTCACAAGTTTGGTATGTGGATTTTGTTTGCATGTTCAGTTGCCATCCTTGGCAGCTTTCTCTTTGACCAGCCCTCTTGTTTTAGGGGCTATTTCCATCGGGAGCTCAAATTACTAATTTGGGGGTATGGAAATTGATTAGTGTTGAGTCATAGAGGTTTCTCTGACTCAGTTTTTATCGCTATGTTGCAGGCTTATAAGTCTGTTTCAAGGAACATGCATTTTCAGGTTTGGAAAACCTATATTTTATAGTGTTCTTTTCATAAATTCTCTTAGCATTCTTTTAGAATTCCTAGGATTTTACAGTTTTTTAGGATGGTTTGGATAAGTTTGATTGTAAATTTTTTGCAGGGACAAATATCTGTTTTTCTGTTTTATTTCAAAGAAAGCTTGTTTAACCTTCCTGATATTCACTGTTTTGTTCAGGCTTTGGTTGGTATCAAGCCTGTCCATTTATTAATTTCTCCTTTTTGGAATCTTATTTGGTTTAAAGATTTTGCAGGCTCTTTTCTTTTAAGCCTATATTTTCTTTGAAGATTATCTACTTTCTTGGGAAGTGTTGTTTCTTTTGACTATCTCGTCTGCTACAAGAGTTTTTGATTTATCAGGTCTCTTGTGAGTCTCCTTATCTGATAAGTTGTTTTGTAGACTTCTTTTTTTCCTAAGGTTGTGAATTTGAACAACATTAGTATAGAAATTGTTGTTCCTTCTTTGTGTCCTAATCCTAAATAATTCTTTGAGAGTTCTTTACATGCTTTGGATGTGGTAAGAGCTCTATAATTCTATATCAAGTTTACTAGGATTTCAGAAGACTTCTAGTCCATTTGCTAATTTTCTGGTTCCAGAAAATATTAGGAAGCCTCTGCCATTTCTTTGGCATCCTGATTAAAGCTTTTGTTTTTCAAATCTTATTTCAAGGCAAGGCAGGCTCAGAGATTTGCAGCTCATTCTACTAAGTTCAGTCAGCTCATTCTACTAAGTTAGGTTGATCAAATTTGCAAATCAGTAATTTGGTCTTCTTTGCATACTTTTATTGTTTTTACCATTTTGATGTATTTGCTTCTTCTGAAGCAGTCTTTGGTAGAAAAAGTTCTTCAGGCAGCTGTTTCAGTTTCATTCTACTGCTTTTGATTTAAGTTTTTTTGAGAAAAACGTAATTATTAAGTGGATTTAATTTCTCAGAGGAAATAGCTCTTGTTATTTTATCCCTCCCTCTCTAGTGACTCTTCTGCGGACTTCCACATCTTATTTGTATCCCATACGTCACTAGCTCATGGACTCTTTCCAATTACATGAAAGAAAACATAATTTATGTAAGAACTTACCTGATAAATTCATTTATTTCATATTGGAGTCCATGAGGCCCACCCTTTTTATGGTGGCTATGATTTTTGTATAATAGCACAATTATTTTTCCAGTTCCTCTTTTTGTATGCTTTTTAACTCCTTATTTTATCCCCCCCACTACTTGGCTATTCATTAAACTGAATTGTGGGTGTGGTGAGGAGTGTATTTATAGGCATTTTGAGGTTTGGAAAACTTTGCCCCCTCCTGGTAGAAATGTATATCCCATACGTCACTAGCTCATGGACTGTTGCCAATATGAAAGAAATTAATTTATCAGGTAAGTTTATTCTGGGTGTTTCTGGGAAGATGTGTGTGTATGTCTTTGTTTGTTTTCTGTGGATTTCTCTGTGAGGGTGTGTGTATAACCTTTGTATTTTCTGTGTGTGTTGCTTTGTGAGGGTGTGTGTGTGTGTGTATTTTCTGTGGATGCCTCTGTGAGGGTGGGTTTGTATATCTTTGTGCATTTTCTGTGGGTGTCTGTGAGGGTGTGTGTATGTATGTCTGTGTTTTCTGTGGATGTCTCTGTGAGGGTGGGACATTGTGCATATGTCTGTTTTCTGTGGGTGACTCTGTGAGGCTGTGTGCATGTGTCTTTGTATTTTCTGTGGGTGTCTCTGTGAGGGTGTGTGCATATGTCTGTGTGTTTTATATAGATGTCTTTATGAGGGTGTGTGTATGTCTTTGTGTGTTTTCTGTGGATGTCTCAGTGAGGGTGTGTATGTATGTCTTTGTATGTTTTCTGTGGGTGTCTCTCTGTGTGTGTATGTCTTTGTGTGTTTTCTGAGGCTGTCTCTGTGGGTGTTTCCTTGGGTGTATGTGCAAGTTTGTGTGTGCGTGTCTCCATTGTCTGTTTAACCCCGGCGGGATAGGGGTTAAACAGTTTAGTATAGTGTGGGTGTTTAGTGACAGGGTACCAAGAAAGCTGTAAAAAAGCCGAAGAGCAGCGAGATCGATGACTGTTAGTTAACAACATCTTAGGAGAACATATTGGTGCCGTCGAATGCAGACAAGTTGATGGCTTGATAAATAGAGGCCTATGTCTGCTATTTTACCTTAAAAAAAAACGCAAAAGGTCTTTTAAAACTTCTCATAATTCTGAAGAAATTTGTATTGACCGACAACATACTGAAGTATCCTCTGCTGATGAGGATCTCTCTGGGTCAGAGAATTCTGAATCAGATTCTGAAATTGATAAATCTTCCTATCTGTTTAAGATTGATTATATTCGTTCTTTGTTGAAGGAAGTTTTGGTTATTTTGGGTATTGAAGAGTCTAGTCCTCTTGATAACAAAGCCAGTAAACATTTAAATTCTGTTTTTAAACCTCCAAATGTTGCTCCTGAGGTTTTTCCTATTCCAGATGCTATCTCTAATATGATTACTAAAGAATAGTCTAAGCCTGGTTCTTCTTTTAATCCTTCTTCTAGGTTTAAGAAGTCGTATCCTTTACCTGTGGCTAATTTAGAGTTTTGGTAAAAAGTCCCTAAGTTGATGGGCTATTTCCACTCTTGCCAGGCGTACTACTATCCCTATTAAAGATAGTACTTCTTTTAAGGATCCTTTAGACATAGGCTGAACATATTGCCACTTTAAAAAGGGACACATATGAAAAATACATATGTCAGGGTTCTTACACAAAACATTTATTTAAACAGCCCTGAAAACAGCCCTGACATAAGTATTTTTCATATGTGTCCCTTTTTAAAGCGGCAATATGGTCAGCCTATTTAGACAGGAAGATTGAATCTTATCTCAGAAAAGCTTATTTACATTCTGGCTATATTCTTAGACCTGCCATTTCCATGGCTGATGTGGCTGTTGCTTCATCTTTTTGGTTGGACAGTTTAGCTCATCAGGTAGAAGATCCTAATTTGTCTAGCATTGTTCTTCTGCTTCAACATGCTAATCATTTCATTTGTGATGCTATATTTGACGTTATAAAGATCAATGTTAAATCTCTGTCTTCAGATATTTTAGCTAGAACAGCTTTATGGCTTAAATGTTGGAATGCTGACATGGTGTATAAATCTAGATAACTATCTCTATCTTTCCAGGGTAAGAATTTATTTGGTTCTCAATTGGATTCTATTATTTCCACTATCACTGGGGGGAAGGGAGTTTTTCTACCCCAAGATAAGAAGTCTAAGGATAAATTTAAGGCTCCTAATCATTTTTGTTCCTTTTGTCAGAATAGAGAACAAAAAAACCCTCCTTCCCCTAAGGCCTCTGGTTCCAATTGGAGACCATCTTCAAATTGGAATAAAACCAAGCCTTATAAAAAACAACAAATGCAGCCCCCAAGACTGCAAGAAGGTATGGCCCTCAATCCATTTCAGCTGGTAGAGGGCAGATTGAAATTATTTCAGGACATTTGGACAGATTCTTTCAGACATCATAGTGTCTCCAGACATTGTAATAATATCCATAATGGAGACACTAATTGTTTTTCAGTGACCCCCATTGAACATATTCCTAAACCTCACCTATACAATCGTTTTTTCAGACTCAGACAGAGGGAGACCTACTGGATTCATGTACTCAAAAGTATGCATCCTGGTGGCCTAAATCTCTGTGTTGATTTGGCTGCTTTTCATTAGTATTATTCTAGTGTTGCTCCCTGTGTCTGACTCTGTTGATTAATTATTGTATGTGTGATGGCATTTGCACATATATATTCTCTATACTTGGATTTTATTTATTGGACATTTAGGTTACAAATATTTATAGTGGATAGTTAAGGTATCTCTTATTAAATTTAGTACCTCTTAAGAAGTTACATGCATACATTAGAGCTGGATTATAACAATTTATCTCATTTGTGCTGATGTGTGTTGTTTAACATAACATAATATGCTTAAAGGTGACCATTGGATTAATCTATTGTGTATATATATATATATATATATATATATATATATATATATATATATATATATATATATATATATATATATATGTTATCAATTCATTTTTCATATGCTTTTAATTTATATGCTGTTACATTAATTTATTTTATATAATCATTTGTTAAAATCTATGCCAAATGTTTATAGATAAGTGCTATATGTGATTTACACTAGATACTGAATTGTACATTTATATGTCCACTTATCCCATATGTTTTTACCATTTGCATTTATTCTGGCATGTTGCCAATATTGCCGTTACTAAATGACTTATATCAATCCGTTTTGAACTGACTATGCACATGTCATTTTGCAGTTGTGAAAAATATTATGGATATACATTTACTTATATTTATATATATTTTTTAATTATTGTATCTACAGTATTTTAACATCCAAAGTATGGGATTATTTTAGTACCTTTATGTTCATTTTTTATTTTGAGATGTTTTGTGTTAATGTATTGTAATTTTTGTGCTGCTGTTTTATCTATTTTATATCATGTTGTATGGGTTTTTATTTACTATTTTATTTACAATTGCAGCCCTTTGCCTGTCACACACCTTCTATTTGGTTAACAATTTATGTTGATTGAATTTCCTAATAGGCGCATCGTGTTACGCCTATTCCATCTGGGAGGTGTGTGAGTGAGTTCCGGACTGTAATTGGTTTAGGATTGTTTTAAGTAGATCAGTTTTTCAATTGCTATTAACAGCCTGATGAAATGACCTGTAGGTTGAGAAACGCGTTGCTGTATGCTTTTGTATGTTTTTAACTACATTCTTTGGTCTTAATAAACTGTTGGCCTTTGAATTAATACCTGCTCTACGTCTGTGGCATTTGCGGTTTGGTCTACCAAACTGTCACTCTAATTTGCCGGAATACTAGCACTAAGATTGGCTACTCCTTGGACGGCTCCCACTGTGATGTCAGGTCCTCTGTTATTGCCAATTGGTTGCTGCTCTTCACGTTGAGGGATCCTGTGTTAACGTCTGTCGGGCGACTAAAGGTCCCGTCCTGCTGTGTTAGGCACACTGTTGTGCCGCTCTCTATGTGAGTATCCCCCTGTAGAGGGTGTCCGTGACTGTTCTGTCATCCCCCTGTTTAAACGATATTGTCCCATGAGGCGCCTCTATTTTCTGTGTTCACAGGTTTTCTGTTCAGAAATTCAGAATCAGTGGATTCAGAATATTGTGTCTCAAGGGTATCGAATAGGTTTCAGAATAAGACCTCCCGTGGGAAGATTCTTTCTTTATTATGTTCCAACAAATCCTGTGAAGGCTCAGGCTTTTCTGAAATATGTTTCAGATCTAGAGCTTTCACGAGTGATTGTACCAGTTCCTCTTCAGGAATGGGGTTTGGGTTTCTATTCAAATCTATTCATTGTCCCAAAGAAAGAGAATTCTTTCAGACCAGTTCTGGATCTGAAGTTTTTAAATTTGTAAGAGCCCCAACTTTCAAGATGGTGACTATAAGGACTATTCTGCCTTTTGTTTAGCAAGGGCATTTTATGTCACACAATAGACTTACAGGATGCTTATCTTCACATTCCAATTCATCCAGACCACTATCGGAATAGGTTTCAGAATAAGACCTCCCGTGGGAAGATTCTTTCTTTATTATGTTCCAACAAATCCTGTGAAGGCTCAGACTTTTCTGAAATATGTTTCAGATCTAGAGCTTTCAGGAGTGATTGTACCAGTTCCTCTCCAGGAATGGGGTTTGGGTTTCTATTCAAATCTATTCATTGTCCCAAAGAAAGAGAATTCTTTCAGACCAGTTCTGGATCTGAAGTTTTTAAATTTGTAAGAGCCCCAACTTTCAAGATGGTGACTATAAGGACTATTCTGCCTTTTGTTTAGCAAGGGCATTTTATGTCACACAATAGACTTACAGGATGCTTATCTTCACATTCCAATTCATCCAGACCACTATCGGTTTCTGAGATTCTCTTTTTTAAACAAGCATTACCAATTTGTCACTCTTCCATTTGGCCTAGCGACAGCTCCAAGAATCTTTTTGAAGTTTCTCGGTGCCCTTCTATCTGTAATCAGAGAGTAGGGTATTGTGGTGTTTCCTTATTTGGACGATATCTTGGTACTAGCTTAGTCTTTTCATTTAGCAGAATCTCACAAGAAACAACTAGTGTGCTTTTTTCAAAGGCATGGTTGGAGGGTCAATTTACAAAAGAGTTTCTTGATTCCTCAGACAAGGGTCACCTTTTTTAGGTTTCCAGATAGATTCACTGTCCATGACTCTGTCTTTAACAGACAAGAGGCGAATGAAATTGGTTTTATCTTGTCTAAACCTTCAGTCTCGATCATTCCCTTCAGTGGCTATGTGCATGGAAGTTTTAGGTCTTATGACTGCAGCATCAGACGTGACCCCCTTTGCTCATTTTCATATGAGACCTCTGCAGCATTTCATGCTGAATCAATGGTGCAGGGATTATACTCAGATATCACAACTGATATACTTAAATCCCATCACCGTATTGTTTGAGGGACCTCTTTTGTTTGTCCTTTCTGGACTGTGATCTCAATGTATGCAAGTCTTACAGGTTGGGGAGATGTCTGGGGGTCTCTGACAGCGCAAGGGGTTTGGAAACCACAAGAGGCGAGGTTACCAATCAATATTTTTAGAACTCTGTGCTATCTTCAGTGCCCTCCAGGCTTGGCCTCTATTAAAGAGAGAACTTTTCATTCGTTTTCAGACAGACAATATCACAACAGTTGCATATGTCAATCATCAGAGAGGGACTCGCAGTTCTTTAGTAATGAGAGGATACTTTCTTGGGCGGAGTCCAACTCTTGTAAAATATCTGCGATTCATATCCCAGGCATAGACAATTGGGAAGCGGATTATCTCAGTCGTCAGACTTTGCATCCGGGGAGTGGTCTCTCCATCCAGATGTGTTTCATCAGATTGTGCAGATGTGGGGTCTTCCAGAAATAGATCTGATGGCCTCCCATTTGAACAAGAAACTTCCCAGATATATTTACAGGTCCAAGGATCCTCAGGCAGAGATGCTTTAGCAGTTCCTTGGTTTTTCCAACCTGCTTACATTTTTCCGCCTCTAGTTCTTCTTCCAAGGGTGATTTCCAAGATCATAATGGAACAATTCCATGTGTTTCTGATAGCACCAGCATGGCCTCACAGGTTTTGGTATGCGGATCTTGTCTGGATGTCCAGTTGCCAACCTTGGCCACTTCCTTTAAGGCCAGACCTTCTGTCTCAAGGGCCGTTTTTTCCATCAGGATCTCAAATTTCTAAATTTGGAGGTATGGAAATTGAACACTTAATTCTTAGTCATAGAGGTTTCTCTGACTCCATAATTAGCACTATGTTACAGGCTTGTAAGTCTGTTTCAAGGAAGATTTACTATCGGGTTTGGAAAACCTATATTTCATGGTGCTCCTCATAAATTTTCTTGGCATTCTTTTAGAATTCCTAGGATTTTACAGTTTCTTCAGGATGGGTTGGATAAGGGTTTGTCTGCAATTACTTGGAAAGGACAAATCTCTGATCTTTCTGTCTTATTTCATAGAAAGATTGCTAAACTTCCTAATATTCACTGTTTTGTTCAGGCTTTGGTTCATATCAAACCTGTTATTAAGTCTATTTCTCCTCCTTGGAGTCTCAATTTGGTTTTAAGGACTTTGCAGGCTCCTCCTTTTTTAGCCTATGCATTCTTTGGATATTAAACTAATTTCTTGGATAGTGTTATTTCTTTTGGCTATCTCTTCTGCTAGAAGAGTTTCTGAGTTGTCGGCTCTCTCTTGTGAGTCTCCTTATCTGATTTTCCATCAAGATAAAGCTGTTTTGCTTTAATAATTAATTCATTTGCATTAATAGGGAAATTGTTGTTCCTTCCTTGTGTCCTAATCCTAAGAATTATCTTGAGAGATCTCTACATTCTTCTTCTAGTCTATTTGTTATTTTCTCTGGTTCCAGGAAAGGTCAGAAAGCCTCTGCTATTTCGTTGGCATCTTGGTTGAAACTTTTGATTCACAAAGCTTATTTGGAGGCTGGGCAGTCTCAGCCTCAGAAAATTACAGCTCATTCTACTAGATCAGTTGCCACTTCTTAGGCTTTCAAGAATGAAGCTTCAGTTTATCAGATTTGCAAAGCAGCAACTTGGACTTCTTTGCATACATTTTATTAAATTTTACCATTTTGATGTATTTGCTTCATCTGAAGCAGTCTTTGGTAGAAAAGTTCTTCAGGCAGCTGTTTTAGTTTGATTCTTCTGCTTATGATTTGAGTTTTTTTTTAATTTTTTAAGAAAACAATTATTATTTGGATTTATTTTTTTCAGCGGAGATAGCTGTTTTTATTTTATCCCTCCCTCTCTAGTGACTCTGTGGTTTTCCACATCTTGGGTATTATATCCCATACGTCACTAGCTCATGGACTCTTGCCACTTACATGAAAGAAAACATAATTTATGTAAGAACTTACCTGATAAATTAATTTCTTTCATAGTGGCAAGAGTCCATGAGACCCACCCTATTTATTGGTGGTTATGAATTTTTTGTATATAAGCACATTATTTTTTTCCAGTTCCTCTTTTTGTATGCTTTTTTACCCCTTTTCACCCCTCACTACTTGGCTATACATTAAACTAAGGTATTAGTGTGCTGGGAGGTGTATTTATTGGCATTTTGAGGTTTGGGAAACTTTGCCCCCTCCTGGTAGGAATGTATATCCCATACGTCACTATCTCATGGACTCTTGCCACTATGAAAGAAATTAATTTACCAGGAAAGTTCTTACATAAATTATGTTTTTTTATATTCTTGGAGGCACACCTTTCAGACACTTGGGACTGACTTCTCACACGAGCGCTGCCGCCGTGTTGCATGTTTTTAATAGTCCCACGATTACGTCATTGATGCACTGTTTTTTCGTGCACTTTTTACCGTGCTCAAAATTCATGTCAATAATCTATAAGTCCCTGCTTCCATCTCTATGTGCCCTCTTTTTTATACATAAGGGCTTTATGCATGTTGTTTAAAGCATTCAGCCTAACTATACAAGAACAGTTATGTTTTAGAAACGTTTTTTTTCCTTGCAAACGTTTCCATGCAGTGTAACAAACAAGCAGCACCTTTTCTTAGTGTATCCAAATCTGATTTATTGGAACATTGCCAAAAGAAAAACACTTTTTGGTTTAAACAACCTTTTTCTACGCCTAGGACGGTTATAAGGGGAGTATTTGTCATTATTGCCTTTTTAAATTTTCTATTTTCTTTGCTATAATCGAGCAACCTGCACTGGTCCCTGAAGTAACCATAGGACTAGAATCTGAACACCTTTCTACCAAAGCTAAGTGTGCTTTTTGTAAAATTTCTGAAGTAGTTTCTTTAGCAAATTTATGTGACTCGTGTATAGATTTTTTTTTTATCACGTTCTGATAAGGTCTTTATGGTTTCAAATGCACCTACTGTTTCAATTTCACAGATGGATGCAGATGGTGTGCCCCCATCAATTCTGAAATGTATTGCTTTTGCCATTGAGAAGGTCCTGACTGCGCTACCGCCTTCAAATAAATGGAAAAGGTCAGCCCATGGTTTACCTTCAACTAGTAATGCATGTACTTACCAAAAAATGATGAGGAGGATTCCTCTGATCCTGAGGCTCCCTCATCTGATACAGAACCATTTAATTCTTCTTTTTTATTTAGAATTGAGCATATTTGTTCTCTTTTAAAAGAAGTCTTAGTCACTTTAGGGATTGAAGAAGCTAAACCTTCTGATGATAAACCCTGTAATCATCTAAATTCAGTCTATAAGACTGTGGTTAATCTCCCTGAGATTTTTCCTGTTCCTGATGCTGTTACTGATGTGATTGCTAAGGAATGGTCTAAACCAGGTACCTCTCTTAACCCTTCTTCAAGGTTTAAAAAATTGTATCCTCTACCTACTGCTAGTCTAGAACTTTGGAAAACTATCCCGAACGTTGATGGGGCCATTTCTTCTCTAGCTAAACTTACTACTATTCCCTTGGAATATAGTACTTTTTTCAAAGACCCTTCAGATAGGAAACCTGAATCCTATCTTAGGAGGGCCTATTTGAATTCTGGTTATGTTCTTAGACCAGCGATAGCTATTGCAGATGTAGCTGCCTCTACTTTTTGGCTATCTAGTCTTGCTCAGCAGTTCTCTTCAGATCCTAAAAGATATAACATTCTTCATTTTCTTCAACAGGCAAATCATTTTATTTGTGAAGCAGGATTTGATATCATAAAAAGCAATATTAAGAATATGTTTTGGCTATTCTTTCCAGAAGAGCCTTATGACTTAAATCTTAGAATGGTGATATGGTATCTAAAATGAGAATGCTATATTTTTATTTTCAAGGTTAGAATCTATTTGGTTCTCAAAAAGATTCTATTATTTCCTCTTTTACTGGAGATGTCAGTTTTTCTGCCTCAAGACTATAAATCTAAAGGGAAATATAAGGCTCCCAATCGTTTACATTCCTTTTGGAATAAAGATCAGAAACCTTCCCCCTCTCCTAAAGCCCCTGGCTCTAACTAAAAGCCAACTTCAAATTGGAATAAATCCAAACAATTCAAGAAACCTAATCCTGTCAAAAGACAGCAAAAAGGTGCGGCCCCCAACCAAGTTCTTCCAGTAGGGGGCAGATTAAAGGTTTTTTAGGAAATTTGGTCAAAATCTGCCCAAAATCCCTGGATCTAGAATATAATTTCTCAGGGATATTGAATTGGATTGAGAATCAAACCTCTTATGGGAAGATTTTTTTCTAACTCATGTTCCAAAAAATCAAATTCAAGCCCAAGCTTTTCTAACACGTGTTTCACATCTAGAAACAAAAATACAGCAAACACTAGCGCTTCCCTATACAATATCGTAGTGATGATGACAAGGTCTTAAATGCTGAGACCAAAAAACAAAATGGTACACTTAGTCCAATGAGCAATGTGTATAATACACACAGTAGTCCCGGACCCAAAAGTGCCCAAATCACAAGGGGTAGGCAAGTCCTAATAAGGGTTAAATTACCCTGATTGACAGACGAAGTGTCCTATTGCATTATCACATATGATTTTGTCAGCTGCCAATCACGACCCAGGAGATGTACCGGCACAGCGTTCCAGCTTGCTATTTAAGTTAGTAGTTGGTTTGCTGTGTAAAAACCCTCTTGAAAAAGTCTGGTAGATACCAGAAGAAACGCGTTGAGGTGAACGTGTTTCTCCTCTTACATATACCTCTAATCAGCTGTTCGATGGACGGTGGAACCTAGGAGCTCTGGCGGCTTCAGCGAACTGACTTAAGACACTGTTGAGGAGTTTGGGGAGAACACATACGGTGATTTATTCACAAGTTGCTTGTTATATTTTTTATTCTTGTATGTACGTTTTTACTTGCGCTGATATATGTGTTCAGCAATAAACTTTTACCCTTAGAGAAGCTCCTTTGCGCTCTTGTCTTTTTTTTCTTCTTCTCAGTTTCACATTTAGAACTCATGTAGGTGATTGTCCCAGTTTCTTTTACAAGAACAAGGAAATTGTTTTTACGCCAATCTCTTCATTGCACCAAAGAGAGAGAATTCTTTCAGACCAATTTTGAACCTGAAAACCCTAAACAGATTTGTGAGAGTTCCAATTTTCAAGATGGAAACTAAAGGACTATTCTGCCTTTTGTTTAGCAAGGACACTTTGTGTTCAAAATAGACTTACAGGATGCTTATCTTCACATCCCTATTTATCTAAAACATTCTCAAGGAATCTCAAGGCAAACATTACCAATTCATTGCTCTTCCTTTTTGTTTAGCAATAGCTCCAAGAATATTTTGAAAGGTTATCGGTGCCCTTCTATCTGTAATCAGAGTGGAGGGTATTGCAGTGTTTTCTTATTATGGTTGGAGGATCAATTTACTAAAGAGTTTCTTGATTCCTCATACAAAGGTCACCTTATTGGGTTTCCAAATAGATTCATTGTCCATGACTCTTTCCCTGACAGAAAAGAAATGAATGAAATTGTTTTCAGCTTGTCTAAACCTTCAGTTTCTATTCTTAGATCCCAACACATGACTTTCTCTGATTTGGTGGTTAAACCACCACTCTATTCTTCAGGGGGCTTCCTGATCACCACAGATGCAAGTATTACAGGTTGGGAAGCAGTCTGGGGGTCTCTGACTGCACAACGTATTTGTTCTCTTTTAAAAGACGTTTTTACTTACTTTAGGGGTTAAAGATTCTAAGGTTTCTGAGGATAAACCTTGTAATCCTTTTAAATTCAGTTTTTAAGACTGTTTTTAATTTCCCTGAGGTTTTCTCTATCACTGAAGCCAGGTATTTCCTTTATTCCCTCTGCAAGGTTTAAAAAAGTTTTATCCTTTACCTGCTGCAAATGTTGATTTGTGGGAGACCGTTCCTAAGGTAAACTGGGGTATTTCCACTCTGGCTAAGTGTAATGCTATCCCTTTAGAAGAAATACTGTCTTACAAAGACCCTTTGGATAAAAAAAATTAGTCTTTCATACAGGTGGTGAGAGTCCAGGATCCATAACTCTTTTCTACCCCTAGGAGGAAGCAAAGATTCCCAAACCCGAAAGAACTCAATAAAACCACTACCACCTCACACATTCCTCAATCTTCACTTTGCCTCCGCTGGAGGTGGTTGAAGAATAAAGATGTGCATTTGATTCTTCAGAGAAGAATCAATATTTTCATTCTATATTGAGGTCCGGTTTCCCCTCAGAGTACAGTGCTAGTCAGAGGAATGTATATGGGGTATGGTTTGTGATTCTTTTTTTCACCTCATGGGAAATGTTTCATAAACCCTCTAATTGGTTGCAGGGACTTTTTTTGCCTCCTTTTATGGGTCTACATTATACTCCTATTCCATAACCTCTGCTGATATGTTTCAGTACTGGTTTGTCTGTCTTCTGATTGATCTCTAGTGGACGAGTGTCTATCTTAACATCTAGAAACTCATACAGCTATGTTATCAACACTTTTTTGTATATTAGTGTGCAGCCCTTTAGTTTTTCTACAGTTTATTCGTGCACCAGCTGGTTTACACATGTCGGGTTAGCGCATGTTCGTTCTTAGTTATAAGAGCATTGGGTTTTGGCACGCAAAATTCCTTTTTAGCTGTTTCCTGTCTAGTGCAATTTCTGGGTGTACCCAGGCATTTCTAGAATGAGTCCAATCAAAAGCCTAAATATACTCAGGGGCATGCACATTTTCAATGGGCTCCCATGACCTCAAGAAAAAAAATCTTCCATCTTCAATATGAAAGCTAAGCAATAGAGCTTATTATCATATGTGCTAATAAAGGCTCAAAAGATATGTCTATTATAACCTCCACAGCAATGAGAAATGTAATTGTTCAAAATGTAAAAATGGGTTGACATCCTAAGAGCAGTTTACTTTAAAGGGACACTGAACCCAAATAGTTTCTTCTGTGATTCAGATAGAGCATGCAATTTAAAGCAACTTTCTAATTTACTCCTATTATCAATTTTTCTTCGTTCTCTTGCTATCTTTATTTGAAAGAGAAGGCATCTAAGCTTTTTTTTTTTGGTTCAGTACTCTGGACAGCAATTTTTATTGGTGGATGAATTCATACACCAATCATCAAGGATAATCCAGGTTGTTCACCAAAAATGGGCCGGCATCTAAACTTACATTCTTGCATTTCAAATAAAGATACCAAGATATTGAAGAAAATTTGATAATAGGAGTAAATTAGAAAGTTGCTTAAAATTTCATGCTCTATCTGAATCACGAAAGAAAAAATGTGGGTTCAGTGTCCCTTTAAGTTTAAAACTCTGATTTTAACAACCTAATCAGTGGGTTATGGTGAGTCAGTGAAGTTACAGAAGTGTTGGTAAGAGTAAATGTGCCTGAAAGAGTGCAGTTTGCATGAGAAATATGTTAGTGTCAAAAGCCAGAGAGTTGTCCAGAATAATTTGTAGAAAACAATCAGCAATAGTCAATGCTGCAGCTAATATGTTTGTCACTTTAATGAGGGTTGATTTGCAACAGAATGAGGTCAAAAGAGAGGAAATAATTTGTTTGTAAACCACTCTTTTAGCTGATATGGCATTTAAAGGAAAATAAAATGTTAAAGAATGTGCATTAGATTGGTTTCTTGTTATGGAAAGGGTGTGAGTTTGAAAAGAGATTAAACATTGTTAAAGGGACATTAAACTCTTTGAGATTGTAATATAAAATGTTTTTCTTTCAGTAGAAAAACAAATTTGCAATATACTATTATATTATATATATATTATATACTTATTTATTTTGGCCCCTTTTCCTGTAATTTAACTTTATAATTTGTGCTCAATAACACTAAATTTCTATAAAATAATGGGCACCGTCATGTTGAAAGCTAAATTTTCTAAATCTCTTCTGCTAAAAAAAAATTACAAAACAGGACAGTTATAAAACAGGCAATAAGTGTGTAAAACCTTTAAAAAAAGTTTTCTTGTACTTACTATTCTCAAGCTAATATTTATCTTGCCTTTATTTACTGTTTAACTTTAAACACCAATCTTGATAATTAAAAACAAGGATATTAAAGGGCCAATAAAGTCAAAATTAAAGTTTAATGATTAGGATAAAGCATACAATTAAAAAAAAATCCTGAATACTTCCATTATCAAAATGTGCACACTTTCTGAGACACCAGCTACTACTGAGCATTCACAAAGTATACAGTATATGTATATATGAATTTAGTTATTGGCTGTCACATGATACAGGGGGAGGAACAATTGGATTAACTTTGAATTTTAAATGAATATAGTATTTTTCAGCAAATTTTAAAGTGCTATTGAATTGTATTTTTTAGTGTATATTGGTCAATTATTCAATTCTACTGTATAAAGTGGTCCTTTTAATCACTAGGTGATGACTATTTATAAAAAACACACTAATTGCAAAGTACATCCTACTTCAGTTAACAAGCATCTCCATATCCCCCTGCTTGAGCCCTTGGAATGGTTATTTTAGTCCAAGTAGGGGGTTAGGATTCACATAGAGTAAAATTAAAAGAAAAACAAAAAACACTGCAATTTATCAAATCTACCTTTCTCATTATCCTTCAGAAAAATTATAAAATTTTCATGAGACCATACTTTGTTGCAAGTATTGCTGGCCATAATTGTGCAGAAGACGTGCGCATGCTTCTGTACCTATCTCAGTATGCAGAAAAGGAGCAAAGTTTTTACAAAGTATAGAATTTGCAATATACTGTTTAAAAAAAAATACAAGAAAATAAAACCTTGTTATTGATGTAAATGAAGACTGAAAGGGACTTGTCTTTTGACTCCCTTTATGGATCTACAATATTCTCCTATTCCATAACCTCTGCTGATATGTTTCAATACTTGTTTGGCTGTCTGCTGCTTTATTGCTAGAGTCTATAGCTAAGTATCTTTTAATTTATTTAGACACTTCTATAACTTTTATATATATGTCTGCTATTGTATTATGCCCTGGGGCTGATTTTTCTGCACTATTCCCTTGTTGCTTTGCATGCGTTGGCTTTTTTTAAGCGCTAATTTTTTGAGCGTTGGCCTCTGGTTAATGCACATCTGGTTAATGCTTGTCGGTTTAGCACACGTCCCTTTAGTCTTTTATATTTTTCCTGCATGACGGTTTATGCACATCCAGTTATGTAAGCCTCTGGTTCTGGTGCGCAGAATCTCCTATTTATTTTCTTGTCAGTTTTTTGTGTGCGCTTAGATTTAATGTTAATTGCTCCTGATTTGTTTTGCAGTTGGCTTATCGCACACTGAACCTATAACTCACTTTTTTGTATAAGATGCTTAGGAGGTGGTACGTGGTTTCCATTCCTCAAGAGCTTTTTATGAGTTTTTTTAGTGTTTTATTGCTTTGCTATAATGGAGCAGCAGGATTCTGTCCATAATTCTACCCAAGAAACTGTCTCCTGAACGCCGTTCTACCATTATTAGGTGTGCTTATTGTAAGAAAGCTGAAGTGACTTCTGCAGCTCAATTATGTGGCTCGTGTTTAGATATGTTAATACAACCATACAAATCTAATGCAGTTTCCTTCGGTACTAATGCAACTACTTCGTTCATTACAGGTTAATGCTGAGGTGTAGTGCCTCCTGCCATTAAAAATGTTATCAAGGCGTTGGCTGCTCTCCCATCATCCAAACAAGTGAAAAATTTCAGTGTAAATTTTACCTTCTACAAGATACTGTTTTGACTTCAGATGGTGAAGTTTCCTCTTGGGGTGAGGATTCCTCATCTGATGTTGAACCTGATATTTTCTCTTTTGCTCCTTCTGCAAGGTTTACAAAGTTATATCCTTTACCTGGTGCTAATTTAGATTTATGGGAAACATTTCCCAAGGCGGATGGGGCCATTTCCACTCTGGCTAAACATACTACTATTTCTTTGGAAGACAATACTTCTTTAAAGGACCCTTTAGACAGTAAGATAGAAACTTTTCATAGAAGGGCCTTTTTACATACAGGTTATAGTCTCAGACAAGTTATTTATATTGCTGATTTAGCTGCTGCTTCTACTTATTGGTCTAGTATTTCAAAACAGCATTCTGATGACCCTGAAGCAAGCCCAATAGATTTGCACTAGCAGAGTGCCAATTCTTTTGTGATGCTGTTTTTGATATTATGAAGAATGTCAAAAGCATGCCTTTGCCAGGAGAGTTTTGTGGCTTAAATCCTGGTCTGCTGAAATGGTGTGTAAATCTAGATTCTTTCCTTTCAGGGAAAAAGTTATTTAGTTCTAATTTTGATTCAATTAAAAAAAATCTACTGTCACTGGAGGTAAAAGGACTATTCTTTTTTAAAACAGGAAGTCTAGAGGGAAATCCAAAGCTTTTAATAGTTTTCATTCCTTTTATCAGAATGAGGAACAAAGCTGAAAAGTAAGGTTCCTCTAATGCAGTTTTGGTAGTAGGGATAGATTTCTTAGCCTGTTTTGACTTGTTCCCAGTTAGCATTAGGTCTCCAAACTAAACCAAAGTTTGGCCCCCGATCTGGAAGTTTTGCCGCCTCCCGGTGGGAATGTATATCCTATACGTAACAGCTCGTGGACTCTCGCCACCATGAAATAAATTAATTTATTAGGTAAATGGTAAATTAAGTTTTTGGATCCCAGTACAAGTCAGTCTCTAACTTGGTGGTAGGATCATCAGTTTATTATTCATGGGGCTTTTGTTCATCCTGCCTGGACTGTGATCACTACAGATGCAAGAATTCAGGTTGGGGAGCTATTTGGAGGTCTCTGACAATACAGGGAGTTTGGGATCCTTGGGAAGCAAGGTTACTAATCAATGTTCTAGAACTCCACGCAATTTTCAGGGCTCTTCAGGTTTGAAAAGGGAGTCTCAGCACAGTTTCCAGACAATGTCACAGCAGTAGCTTATATCATTCATCAGGGGGGAACTCACAGTTCCCTGTCAATGATGGAGGTGTACTAGATTCTCTACTGGGCAGAATTCAATTCTGGTCTAGTCTCTGCAATTCATATTCCAGGAGTGAACAACTGGGAGGCAGACTTTCTCAGTTGTCGATCTCTTCACAAGGATGAGTTAAGTCAGATCTTTGAGTCTCCCAAAAATAGATCTGATGGCCTCTTGTTTTAACATCAAACTTCACAGGAACTTTGCGAGGTCCAGGGATCCTCAGGCAGTGTTAGTGGATGCTCTAGTAGTTCTTTGGTCTTTTCAGCTTGCTTATGTTTCCACCTCTGGTTTTTCTTCCCAGAATGGTTTCCAAGATAAGGCTAGAGAAGAAGTCTGTAATCCTGATTGCTAAAGCTGGGCCCCCCAGGATTTGGTATGAGAAAATGGTTCAGATGTCAAGTTGCCCTCCTTGGCCTCTGTGGTCAGACCTTCAGTTTCTAGGTCCATTTTTAAATCCGGATCTCACGTCTTTAAACTTGATGGCATGTAAGTAAATAAACTCTTATTCCTTAGACATAGGGGTTTCTCTGATTCTGTGATTGAAACCCTGATTCGGGCTCGTAAGCCTGTAACTAGCACAATCTATCACAAGGTCTGTAAGGCCTTTATTTTATGGTGTATAAATCATGGGGTTTTTCCTGGCATTCCTAGGATTCTGCAGTTTTTGCTGTATGGTCTACATAAGGGCCTATCTGCCAGTTCTCTAAAGGGGAAGATTTCTGATATTTCAGTTTTGTTCCACAGAAAGATTGCTAATCTTCCTGATGTTCAGAGTTTTTATATTCAGGCTCTGGTTTGTGTTTAACCTGCTATCAAGCCTATTTCCTCACCATGGAATCTTAAACTGATATTAAGGGTGTTGCAGTCTCCTCCTCTTGAACCTATGCATTAGATGGACATTAAACTACTTTCTTGGAAAGTGTTATTTCTTTTGGCTATTTCGTCTGCTAGAAGTTTGAGTTAATTGCTCTTACTTCTGACCCTCCTTATCTGATTTTTCTTAGGGATGTGTCTTTTTTTGCCTAAGGTTGTTTCTTCAGACAAAATTAGCAGAGGGATTGTAGTTCGTTCTTTGTGTCCTAATAATAAGAATGCTTCTGAGAGATCTTTGCTTTACTTGGATGTTGATAGGGCAATGACAAATTACATTGATGCTAAGGATTTTTTTTTTCTAATCCTATGAAGGGTCAGAAGGCTTCTGTGGTTTGTTTAGCTTATTGGTTAAAACTTTTAAATCTCAAAGCCTCCACCACAGCAGATTGCTGCTCATTCTACACAGTCAGTTGCCACCACTTGGGCTATTAAGAATGAGGCTTTAGGGGGGCGGAGCCAACTGCCTAAGAGGAAAGACGTGCTCTAACAGAGCTCCTGATGTTTGTCTCCTAGAACTTCGATTTATTGGAGACCTAAGCACCTATATCTTTCCCTCAACCTGCTTCCAGAATGGAGGTTTCCTCCAAGCATTTTACTCTTTTATTGCGGGACATACTAGAGAGAGCTGACAGCCAATTTCTCAACTTACGGTCTATTTTTATGGAGCTCCGCAACCAAGATGGCGTCACTTCCCTGCCCTACTCAGACGCCCATGCGGCTGGCCAGATTGCAGACCCACAGCTCACTCGATATCTCGCTGACCAACCACAGGAAAGGCAGCCCAGAGGGGGTTCGACCAATGTCTCTACTAGAGAGGACCCGGAACAATCCCGCACAGCTAAATCGCTTCACACAGCTGCCGACAGTTTTCAACAAGTGGGACTTCCCCAGAATAAGGCTGTGCGGTATCAGAAGCCCTCTCCCCACTCACGTCTGCGCCTACTCAGGTCTCAAGTCACTAAAAGTCCCAAAACACCGGGAGAAATCAGAGACTACCGAAACCAATTGGCGGGTGACTTATATCTGCCACTTGGGGTATATAAGGAAGCCGTGGCGGGGCGCAAGATGGCAAATCAAACCGCAATTTATAAGAGGTTAGTGCAAACATGTTTTCCTGAGCAGCGCAGTGCCCTACAGACCTCAGCCATTAAAATGGATCCCAAGCAGAAAGAAGGGCACTTTCCACACAAGCTGGAATATGGCCCAGCAAAAGTTACAGCGTGGTGGCCCACTAAAGGGAAATTGGCTGTTTACAGAGGTAACTTGATCAATCTGATTCCCCACAACTATCAATACCATCCACGAAGGTATCTAGATCTGTTTGGCTGCCCTACTTTTAACAGTTTCTGTATGAGAGAAGGCATCGGTTGAGATATCTGAACTCGCAGGACTGATTCAAGGGCTCAGATAGATGATCGTGTGACTACCCACAAGTCGTAGGATAAGATTTGAACTGCTTAGGGTATTACTAATACCTACTTTTCTTGTATTAGGACGCTTTGATGTATATAAGAGGAGCTAAAAGTTTAATATAACTGGTTTGCTATCATACTCTCCTGAAGGGATTAGCTTACTTTCACTAGAATGCAAGATGATGTGAACTGATTAGATTTGCAGAAGCTATGCCCTCCTATATTGTTCTTATTGTACTTCTCTTCCCATGCTATTTCTATAAGAATTGTTTACTGTTTGCTGTATACTCTGTTATATAATAGGCAACTCAATCTACAGGGAGAGTATTCTGATAGCTTTCTTACAAATTATTATTTTTATACCATGTAGGGTTAAACATCCTGCGAAAATAGAAAGTTAGGAACAGTACCTTCCCCCACCCTTTCCCGCCCTGTATGTCAGGGTGGGTCATACCCAATTCCCCTATTTCCGTCTGTGTCCGGTGGAGACAACAACCCCTGGGGGGGAGATACAAATTATATTCCTCACCTATAGTAGTTGTAACATAAAGGTCTCATGGTTATAAAATAAGCTTCGCATTGGAGGCTATTCTGTTGATATTTCACATATATGCTTATTGCTATATTAATATACTTCTGATTTCAACCTAATATCACTTTGAAGCTTTGACGTAGCCCATATGGGAGACCTGCTAGAGCCTACTGTTCAATACCTACTACTATTTACTCTGACTAATAATCGCAAAATCCTACATCTAGATATATTACAATGTGTTCAGTTCTAGCCAGGACACAGCTCTCAACATCCAAGTTAATGGTCCCCAGTTCTAACTGCAGTCAATATTTTTTTTTTCTCCATACGCCTAGGTAATGTTATATTGCATTTTGTACAGCCATATGGTGCCTCAGTAATTGAGGCACTATCTTCTATATATACCAGATGGCATAATTTTGCCCTTATAGTAATGTTAGGCTATATGTATAACAGCTAGTCCAGTTATCACACTGAGAATAAAAGATGTCTAAAGCAACTAAATCACTTAAGGCTTTTCATATTAGAGATTATAGAACAGCCCACTATAAAGCCACGTCATCTAGCATGGGACTCTGTTTATCAATAATGTATTTTTAGGCCTACAGGTATTAATATCTACCACCCTAGAGACTCTGTTTTGGTTGAATGTACCTACTATCTCTTATTTTGTAAGTCCTTGCAAATCCATCATGGCTGAGATTGGGGAACATCTAGTTATGCACCAGCAAGTTTCCCTCCCTCGCCCTTTAGACTCCAAACAAATATCCAGAGTATTTATCAGGCTCATCTGCCTCCCCTCTTATACTTTTATATTTTTATACCAGCTACATTCCATATAGAGAATTTTATCATAGCTCCGCCCCCCCATATTAGGTCCTATACCCATTTTTCTTTAATTCAAGCGACTCTTGTCCGCTGTAATCTTTCCTTCTCTCACAATATTCTTGTTAAGTTATATCCCTTCACCGATACTGATTCTATGATTAATCCAAAAGTCCCCGTCAGCTATTAGTTCTAATGTATCTTCTACCACAAGTAGACTCGCAGATCTCTCACCACATTATTACTCAAAACCCACTTCAGTCTACAGGGAGTGGTTCAAACACAAAGGAAACTTGATATATAGAATACCAAGGTTCCCAAAGTATGCACTTTTAGCACTCTGGGCCCTGAACTGGAGGACGGAAAATCCCAACAGGATTATTAAAATATAACCTTTATTGTTAAAATTAAAAACCTTGATAGGTTGTGACACATACAATTAAAAAACACTCCAGTACCCTGGTCCGTGAAGTAAGTATTCGGTCAGATCACAGAAAGTGATAATTCGGCCAGTGTAATATTAAAGTAATGAGTGATCTAAATTATGACCCACAGTAATCGCTAGTTTGTATCTCTTCAATAGTTTGCTACAATTAAGCCAGAACAAAATATGTAGTCAGGGTAAATAATGATCTGAAAACCAGTATCAATGTAATAAACTTGAATGATTGATCTTCAAGCTCAAGATAGTAAATGATATGTATATGTCTAATTAGATAGTTACTAAATTATATTGGTAAGTCCAATGTAACTATGGTCCATATACATATTGGTAGTGAGCTGAAAATTATGTTAGGTTTATTTATATTTATGCTTGTATCTGAACATCAGTTAAGTACGAAGGTATTAAGTATGCCAATATTGTGTCCAAGATCACGTGCTATTTAGCAGAGATAATCACGCTGGCAGTTTAAAGCTGGTTATTTAAGGATAGCTGACTGCAGTCACTATATTTATTAATAAAACATGTGCAATGGTATGACTGTTATTCAAACACCCAGATTCCTATGTATAGTTGAAAAGTTATAAAACCACCAGTTAAAGATTAAATCTGTATGGATATGTTATCTATATTACTAGGATCTCGATATAGATTCACCATATATACAAGGAATAAATCCAATCAATGAAAGAGGTCAACCTGGACTGAGTGTGCGGTAATAGAATCTGTTAGTCTGTCAAGCTAATGCCTTATATACAGATTAACTAGGTTCTTATGACTTGGTAAATGCCGAAATTATGGTAGTGCTGTAGACTAAGTCTGACGTGACCTAGGTTAGTGATAAAATTACTGATATTAGGTCAGTTATTACCTGCTTCTTTTAATATAAGGGCATAGTATTGATATGGTAAATAACTGGTTAATTCTATCACAGTAATCGCTTCACAGTTTGCACTCTCCAGCATAACCCAAAAAGTATATGAGTGGGTATTATCAATGGCATTGCTAGTATTATTGGTACAGTTCAAACTCAGTCTGGCGCAATCCAGACGGAATTTCTAATTATTAGTTCACAGAGAATCCGTGTGACAGGTGCTGCAGATCTCCCGTAGTTTGGCACTCATTCAATATATCTTACATTTATGGGACATATACGTGGATATATATACACAAACTATGTTAATGGTTAGACTAAGTCTGGCACAACCCAGGCTATATTATCGTTGATATTCCAAGTTAAGTTCTGTTATTGAAATTAAAGATAAATCAACACAGCTTATGCTGTGCTTCACAGGCTGTTCACACTAAATCAGTATGACAAGTGCTGCAGATCTCCCGCCGTGTAACACTCATTCAATCATTCTTACACTCGTTGTTTGGCATACTGGTTATAAGTCTATGAACCAAAATACTGGTTCGGCTAAGTCTGGCACAACCCAGGCTGTGAGATTATATCATTACCAGTTAAGTATTATTGTCTGTGATCCAAATGTTTCAGTATTGCGAGTCCTGTGCCTCACAGGCTATGCAACATTCATACATCAATTTTACCGTTTGTCAAACAATATACTTAATTGGACTCTGTATTAGCAGTACAGTTAATTAGGTATAACAAAGTTCAGTTAGAGTTAGATACTAGAATTTCAGCTTGATATAGCTATACAGATCATAGCTACAATGTGAACCATGTTCACTCGTCTGAAAACACCCTGACAGTCTAATAATTACGATAGTATTCAAAGTACAACTAGCGGCACATAGGTACAGGGTACTGGGCAGTTAAAATGAACACAAAAGAATGAGTGTGAACTCGTTCAGCACTCTCCCCTGACGCGTTTTGCCCGATAGGGCTTTATCAAAGGCAGCGAGCCGCCGATTTTATGGGGATTTAAACCCTGTGGAACCGGAAGTCCCGCCCACGCTCCAATTTGATTGGAGCCGGAATCGTGTATGTGTATATTGATAGACCGTTATGTAGACAAATGTCTTCGTCGGATTGTCGTTCTTAGAATATCAGCATGATAATAGTACTAAACAACCAATGATATTTCTGTATTCTTTACCAAATATAATTATATTTTGGAAGCTAAAATCATCTGTTTTGTGTGTATTCATATACTGATAGATCATTATACAGACTACTGATTTCATAGAATTGTATATTCTTAGAATGTTGGCGTACAAATAGCACTGAGCATCAACTGATGTTTTTGTAATATTGACCAATACTATTACACTTAGGAAGCTTTGATAATCAATTTTAAGTTAACTTAGAGTCAACTGATATCTCTGCATTTATTGAATAAAGAATTGTAATTTCCAGTGTGACACTATTGATTTCGGTATATAGTAAGAATTCATTAGTTTTATATATATCCACATAGCTTTATTCATCATTCCAATATAGATTCTTCTATGCCCATTTGTTCATCTTAGTGTTTCTCTATCATGAATACCATGTATACCTATATGTGCATAAACTTATACAGTGGGCTGTATTTTTATACATTCAATTAAGATGCCTTGCATTTAATGGTGTTAGCATCAGTTCCTCCTATCAGATTTATGGTCATACGTTATTATAAAACATCTTACTTATCTTAATATGTTTAGTTAAATCAATTATAGAGTGATGCATGTTGTAGAGTGAGATATGTTATTATTTCCCAAGGAGATATGTGCTTGGTGAATGTGCTTTAAATCTGTTGATTGAAGTGTAATCGCCTGTGTTGTGCGAACAGTGGATTTATAACTTCTGTGAAAAATAGGAGAAAGTGCAACAATATATAGAGATGTTGAAAGTGCTCATCTCTATTTCCAAATATGTGTGTTGCCTATGTAATGTGCATGCGTGGTATAAGAGTGAAAAATAAATTGTATATTCAATCTGCCGGCGCAGATTAGTGAAAGCATCAATACATTAATAAATAATATATGTGTGTAAAAATTTTTTTACTTAATAAATGTGAGGTGTGGTGGTACGTGCTCAAATACTAACTAAAAAGTGCTGGTGAGGACAAACTATCTGAGTGGACACAAATTTTGTCCATTCAGGTGTAACAGAAACTTGGGTAAGGATCACCTTTATCCCCTGGTCCTTTCCCTAAGGGAGGATAAATCCCCTCTAACATTGTTCAAAGAGCATCTTGTGTTATTGAAATTATGGTTATATAATTTTAATTTTGTTCTTCAGTGCTTACATTTGTTATATTATTGCTGTGTATTCATGTAATCTATTTCTATAACCTATGTTTTCATAAGAATATTACATTTAAAGTGTATATTTCTTTTGTATATGTATATTTCTCTATTCATCAACATATACATTGGTTCATATTTAGTATTCAGGTTATATTCCAAGATCCCCAGTTATATTAGGATATGAATTATTAAATATTCACTAACAATATGTCCATGTCTAATTTTTGGTTGAGCAGTTTTTACCACTCTTAGTGAATGGATAATAAATTACTTTTACAGATTCCCATTTTACAGAAGGAATATATAGATTGGGAGTAAACCATAGTCTGAATTTTGCTCTATGTTCATTTCACAACATTATATAGTTGTTTATAGATAAACATAAAGATTATTCTGTTCATTTAGACCCCAGATTGGGAGTAAACCATAGTCTGAATTTTTCTCTATGTTCATTTCACAACATTATATAGTTGTTTATAGATAAACATAAATATTGTTCTGTTCATTTAGACCCCAGGGTTGGACAGAGTTAAGTAGGTAGATCCATCGGCTTTCAGATTTTAGTAATGCCGTCTCTAGATCTCCTCCCCTGAATCCTAGGCTTACTTTTTCAATGCCCCAACATAGTAGATCTCTCTGATTGGAATTGTGATATTTTAAGAAATGCGCAGCTACACTAGTTAAGGTCTTCAATTCCTCTTTATCTTTAGCTGCATTTTTGATATTTCTAAGGTGTTCAAGAAGCCTTATTCTCAATTTCCTAGTGGTCATCCCCACATAATATTGGTTACAAGTGCATTGAAGTACATATACTACACTTTCAGTGTTACAGCTGATATATCTCTTAATTTTGTGTTTCTTGCCAAACCTGTCCTCTATCTCTGTGGTGTTTTTCATGAAGATACAGGTGCTACAATTACCACATTTGTGGGCTCCTGGACTAAAGGAAGAAATAGTTCTTTTCCTTTGAAAATGACTGTTGGTTACAATGTCTTTGATATTTTTAGTTCTTCTGAACCCAAAAGAGGGAGTTGTTCCCAACGTTGATTTGAGTACCGGATCAGTCATTAAAATATTCCAGTGTTTTTTGATTATGCTCATAATTTGAGGGGTTTGCGAATTGTGAGTTAAGATCAGTCTTGGGATTTGAGAGCTAGTCTTATTATGTCTTTTGTGTAGTAGATTGCTTCTAGGTGTTAATCGGGCTTTGTGTTTCGCCTTTTTGATGGATCTTTTACTATACCCTCTTTTGAGTAATCTTGCCTCCAAATCTAGTGCTCTTGCCTCAAAAGTTTGTATTTCAGAACAGTTTCTGCGGAGTCTCAGGAATTCTCCTGTAGGTAGGCTTTTCATTGTGCCTGGTGCATGAGCACTGGTACTGTGTAACAGGCTGTTTGTGGCAGTAGGTTTCCTGAATAGGTCAGTACTGATGATTCCATCAGTGTTCTTACGAATGGTAATATCCAAGAAATTTATCTGAACTAAACTCTCTTTGTGTGTTAGTTTAATATTTAATTGGTTATTGTTCAGATGTGTAAGGAATTCTAGTAATTCAGAATGGGTGCCTTCCCAGATGAAGAATATATCATCTATAAATCTAATCCATAAGGGTATTAGATCTATAAATTTTTGATTCTCGTCCGTAAATACAAATTCGGTTTCCCACCACCCGAGGAACAGGTTGGCATATGTGGGCGCACACGTCGTGCCCATAGCTGTTCCCCGGGTTTGCAAGTAGAATTGCCCATCAAATGTAAAGAAATTATAATTCAAAACCATTTCAAGTAATTTAAGGATAAAGTTGTCATGTTCTTCGCCTTCTTCTGAGTTTTTCTCCAGAAAATATTTTACCGCTTGTAAACCTTGTTTATGGTTTATAGATGTGTAGAGGGATTGCACGTCCGTGGTTACGAGCCATGTTGTTTCATTGAGTGCTAGATGTTCCAGCCTTTGTAGGACTTGCATTGTGTCCTGAACATAAGACGGTAATTCCTCTACATAGACTCGTAATCTATGATCAATGTATTCACTTGCTTTCTCTGTTAGGCATCCGATTCCTGATACTATCGGGCGTCCTGGTGGCATTTCTGCATTTTTGTGAATCTTAGGTAACATGTAGAAAGTGGCAATCTTGGGGTTAGTGACCGTAAGAAATTTCTTTTCCTTAACTGTAATTACTCCTTCATTGTAAGCTCTATTTATTAGATTGGTATAGATTTTCATGTACCCTTCCATAGGATTAAAGAGAAGTTTCGTATAACACGATTTATCTTTTAATTGTTTTGAGGCTTCTTTCAAATACATTTCTAACGGCCAAATTACTATATTGCCACCCTTGTCAGACCCTCTTATTATAACTTGGTCCCAATCCCTCATTTCTTGAATGGCCAGATGTTCTTTGTGGGTTAGATTATGTTGTGAGGGTACAATTGTTAAAGAGGTGATGTCATGACAGACCAAGTTTTTAAATACTTCAATCTGGGGGGCATTTTCAAATTTGGGTACAAAAGTAGATTTGTTGTTAATTTTTTCTCTCCATTTTGTGGGGATTTTTGGTTCTGATTCTGTCAATAGATTTTCTAAGTCTCTAAGGCTACTTAGTTCTTCTTCAGACCAGCCGTCTGGGTTAGAACATTGGGAGAAATGTTTTTTTAGGAGTAATTTCCTAATGAACAGTTGGATATCTTTTATCGTTTCAAACTTATCAACATTAGTGGAGGGACAAAAAGAGAGGCCTTTTGATAAAACAGACATGTGTTCAGGTTTTAATGGTATGTTTGATAGATTAATCACTCTCAATGATTCAGACGAATCTGAGAGAAGGGACTGTGTTCCCTCCTCTGAGGTCTCCATGGCCCTTAATTGTCTTTGTATGATCTCGTGCGAGCTCTGGCTGGTTTTTTGTGTGCGCCCCCTGCCTCTGCGTGTCCTCCTCCCTGTTCTCCTACATCTAAAAAATCTTTTCTTTTATTTCTACTTGAGGATCTAGATGTAATCGTAGGTGTAGGATTAGGGGGATCATCATTGCTCGATTGATAGTTAGTAGAACTCCCTTCCTCCCCATCAGTGTCAGATACATCACTCTCAATTATATTTACTTTGGGATTCCTGTTACTGTTTCTGTAGAAGCCAGTTTTGCGCCATTTATAAACTCTATTGTTATTGAAATCACCAATATCTCTATTTAGTTTACCTTGTTTTACATTTTTGAGTTCTAGTTCATATTTATCCAGTTCTTGTTGGTAAGACTTATATAGTTGGTTAAAATCTTTATGGTGTTCAAATTTTTTGAGAATCTCATTTTGTTCTTTAATTTTTGTTTCCAATAGGTCATATTCTGACTTATCATGCTTTACTAATATACCCATTAGTTTGGCAGAGCATTCAGATAAAGCCTCTTCCCATTCAGTAGTGTATGCTGGGTTTTTAAACTCAAAGGCCGGAAAGAGCTGAATCCTAAGTCCTCTGGGTATTAGTTTTCTTTCAATGTATTTCTCGAAAAAATGGCGATTCCACCAGACTTTGTCTTGGCGGTACATGGTTCTATGAACATCTTTAAGGGCTCCATCTAAGGTGGTAGCTATGGTGATATTCCCTGAAGTGTTATCTCCATCAAAAATCTCATTTAGGTCTGCATTCCTTTTTACATGTCTAGCTTGTCTATCTAAGTCAAATGTTGACTCCATGTTTGATTGTGGAGTAGTTCGTGTGATCTACTGTTCTGAATTCTGGAAACCCAGATATACCTAAGACTAAACACACCAAATAAACAGTGGCACTACTCGGGCTTTTCCTCTAGTGATATATGTATGTGTGCATAGAAAATCTATGTAGTTCAATCAGTGACTATTACGAGGAAATGGTGCTTGTGCATAAATATCAATCCAAAAACAAAGGAAACTTGATATATAGAATACCAAGGTTCCCAAAGTATGCACTTTTAGCACTCTGGGCCCTGAACTGGAGGACGGAAAATCCCAACAGGATTATTAAAATATAACCTTTATTGTTAAAATTAAAAACCTTGATAGGTTGTGACACATACAATTAAAAAACACTCCAGTACCCTGGTCCGTGAAGTAAGTATTCGGTCAGATCACAGAAAGTGATAATTCGGCCAGTGTAATATTAAAGTAATGAGTGATCTAAATTATGACCCACAGTAATCGCTAGTTTGTATCTCTTCAATAGTTTGCTACAATTAAGCCAGAACAAAATATGTAGTCAGGGTAAATAATGATCTGAAAACCAGTATCAATGTAATAAACTTGAATGATTGATCTTCAAGCTCAAGATAGTAAATGATATGTATATGTCTAATTATATAGTTTCTAAATTATATTGGTAAGTCCAATGTAACTATGGTCCATATACATATTGGTAGTGAGCTGAAAATTATGTTAGGTTTATTTATATTTATGCTTGTATCTGAACATCAGTTAAGTACGAAGGTATTAAGTATGCCAATATTGTGTCCAAGATCACGTGCTATTTAGCAGAGATAATCACGCTGGCAGTTTAAAGCTGGTTATTTAAGGATAGCTGACTGCAGTCACTATATTTATTAATAAAACATGTGCAATGGTATGACTGTTATTCAAACACCCAGATTCCTATGTATAGTTGAAAAGTTATAAAACCACCAGTTAAAGATTAAATCTGTATGGATATGTTATCTATATTACTAGGATCTCGATATAGATTCACCATATATACAAGGAATAAATCCAATCAATGAAAGAGGTCAACCTGGACTGAGTGTGCGGTAATAGAATCTGTTAGTCTGTCAAGCTAATGCCTTATATACAGATTAACTAGGTTCTTATGACTTGGTAAATGCCGAAATTATGGTAGTGCTGTAGACTAAGTCTGACGTGACCTAGGTTAGTGATAAAATTACTGATATTAGGTCAGTTATTACCTGCTTCTTTTAATATAAGGGCATAGTATTGATATGGTAAATAACTGGTTAATTCTATCACAGTAATCGCTTCACAGTTTGCACTCTCCAGCATAACCCAAAAAGTATATGAGTGGGTATTATCAATGGCATTGCTAGTATTATTGGTACAGTTCAAACTCAGTCTGGCGCAATCCAGACGGAATTTCTAATTATTAGTTCACAGAGAATCCGTGTGACAGGTGCTGCAGATCTCCCGTAGTTTGGCACTCATTCAATATATCTTACATTTATGGGACATATACGTGGATATATATACACAAACTATGTTAATGGTTAGACTAAGTCTGGCACAACCCAGGCTATATTATCGTTGATATTCCAAGTTAAGTTCTGTTATTGAAATTAAAGATAAATCAACACAGCTAATGCTGTGCTTCACAGGCTGTTCACACTAAATCAGTATGACAAGTGCTGCAGATCTCCCGCCGTGTAACACTCATTCAATCATTCTTACACTCGTTGTTTGGCATACTGGTTATAAGTCTATGAACCAAAATACTGGTTCGGCTAAGTCTGGCACAACCCAGGCTGTGAGATTATAACATTACCAGTTAACTATTATTGTCTGTGATCCAAATGTTTCAGTATTGCGAGTCCTGTGCCTCACAGGCTATGCAACATTCATACATCAATTTTACCGTTTGTCAAACAATATACTTAATTGGACTCTGTATTAGCAGTACAGTTAATTAGGTATAACAAAGTTCAGTTAGAGTTAGATACTAGAATTTCAGCTTGATATAGCTATACAGATCATAGCTACAATGTGAACCATGTTCACTCGTCTGAAAAGACCCTGACAGTCTAATAATTACGATAGTTTTCAAAGTACAACTAGCGGCACATAGGTACAGGGTACTGGGCAGTTAAAATGAACACAAAAGAATGAGTGTGAACTCGTTCAGCACTCTCCCCTGATGCGTTTCGCCCGATAGGGCTTTATCAAAGGCAGCGAGCCGCCGATTTTATGGGGATTTAAACCCTGTGGAACCGGAAGTCCCGCCCACGCTCCAATTTGATTTGAGCCGGAATCGTGTATGTGTATATTGATAGACCGTTATGTAGACAAATGTCTTCGTCGGATTGTCGTTCTTAGAATATCAGCATGATAATAGTACTAAACAACCAATGATATTTCTGTATTCTTTACCAAATATAATTATATTTTGGAAGCTAAAATCATCTGTTTTGTGTGTATTCATATACTGATAGATCATTATACAGACTACTGATTTCATAGAATTGTATATTCTTAGAATGTTGGCGTACAAATAGCACTGAGCATCAACTGATGTTTTTGTAATATTGACCAATACTATTACACTTAGGAAGCTTTGATAATCAATTTTAAGTTAACTTAGAGTCAACTGATATCTCTGCATTTATTGAATAAAGAATTGTAATTCCCAGTGTGACACTATTGATTTCGGTATATAGTAAGAATTCATTAGTTTTATATATATCCACATAGCTTTATTCATCATTCCAATATAGATTCTTCTATGCCCATTTGTTCATCTTAGTGTTTCTCTATCATGAATACCATGTATACCTATATGTGCATAAACTTATACAGTGGGCTGTATTTTTATACATTCAATTAAGATGCCTTGCATTTAATGGTGTTAGCATCAGTTCCTCCTATCAGATTTATGGTCATACGTTATTATAAAACATCTTACTTATCTTAATATGTTTAGTTAAATCAATTATAGAGTGATGCATGTTGTAGAGTGAGATATGTTATTATTTCCCAAGGAGATATGTGCTTGGTGAATGTGCTTTAAATCTGTTGATTGAAGTGTAATCGCCTGTGTTGTGCGAACAGTGGATTTATAACTTCTGTGAAAAATAGGAGAAAGTGCAACAATATATAGAGATGTTGAAAGTGCTCATCTCTATTTCCAAATATGTGTGTTGCCTATGTAATGTGCATGCGTGGTATAAGAGTGAAAAATAAATTGTATATTCAATCTGCCGGCGCAGATTAGTGAAAGCATCAATACATTAATAAATAATATATGTGTGTAAAAAAATTTTTACTTAATAAATGTGAGGTGTGGTGGTACGTGCTCAAATACTAACTAAAAAGTGCTGGTGAGGACAAACTATCTGAGTGGACACAAATTTTGTCCATTCAGGTGTAACAGAAACTTGGGTAAGGATCACCTTTATCCCCTGGTCCTTTCCCTAAGGGAGGATAAATCCCCTCTAACATTGTTCAAAGAGCATCTTGTGTTATTGAAATTATGGTTATATAATTTTAATTTTGTTCTTCAGTGCTTACATTTGTTATATTATTGCTGTGTATTCATGTAATCTATTTCTATAACCTATGTTTTCATAAGAATATTACATTTAAAGTGTATATTTCTTTTGTATATGTATATTTCTCTATTCATCAACATATACATTGGTTCATATTTAGTATTCAGGTTATATTCCAAGATCCCCAGTTATATTAGGATATGAATTATTAAATATTCACTAACAATATGTCCATGTCTAATTTTTGGTTGAGCAGTTTTTACCACTCTTAGTGAATGGATAATAAATTACTTTTACAGATTCCCATTTTACAGAAGGAATATATAGATTGGGAGTAAACCATAGTCTGAATTTTGCTCTATGTTCATTTCACAACATTATATAGTTGTTTATAGATAAACATAAAGATTATTCTGTTCATTTAGACCCCAGATTGGGAGTAAACCATAGTCTGAATTTTGCTCTATGTTCATTTCACAACATTATATAGTTGTTTATAGATAAACATAAAGATTGTTCTGTTCATTTAGACCCCAGGGTTGGACAGAGTTAAGTAGGTAGATCCATCGGCTTTCAGATTTTAGTAATGCCGTCTCTAGATCTCCTCCCCTGAATCCTAGGCTTACTTTTTCAATGCCCCAACATAGTAGATCTCTCTGATTGGAATTGTGATATTTTAAGAAATGCGCAGCTACACTAGTTAAGGTCTTCAATTCCTCTTTATCTTTAGCTGCATTTTTGATATTTCTAAGGTGTTCAAGAAGCCTTATTCTCAATTTCCTAGTGGTCATCCCCACATAATATTAGTTACAAGTGCATTGAAGTACATATACTACACTTTCAGTGTTACAGCTGATATATCTCTTAATTTTGTGTTTCTTGCCAAACCTGTCCTCTATCTCTGTGGTGTTTTTCATGAAGATACAGGTGCTACAATTACCACATTTGTTGGCTCCTGGACTAAAGGAAGAAATAGTTCTTTTCCTTTGAAAAGAAATAGTTATTTTCCTTTAATATACCCATTAGTTTGGCAGAGCATTCAGATAAAGCCTCTTCCCATTCAGTAGTGTATGCTGGGTTTTTAAACTCAAAGGCCGGAAAGAGCTGAATCCTAAGTCCTCTGGGTATTAGTTTTCTTTCAATGTATTTCTCGAAAAAATGGCGATTCCACCAGACTTTGTCTTGGCGGTACATGGTTCTATGAACATCTTTAAGGGCTCCATCTAAGGTGGTAGCTATGGTGAGAATCAAAAATTTATAGATCTAATACCCTTATGGATTAGATTTATAGATGATATATTCTTGATCTGGGAAGGCACCCATTCTGAATTACTAGAATTCCTTACACATCTGAACAATAACCAATTAAATATTAAACTAACACACGAAGAGAGTTTAGTTCAGATAAATTTCTTGGATATTACCATTCGTAAGAACACTGATGGAATCATCAGTACTGACCTATTCAGGAAACCTACTGCCACAAACAGCCTGTTACACAGTACCAGTGCTCATGCACCAGGCACAATGAAAAGCCTACCTACAGGAGATTTCCTGAGACTCCGCAGAAACTGTTCTGAAATACAAACTTTTGAGGCAAGAGCACTAGATTTGGAGGCAAGATTACTCAAAAGAGGGTATAGTAAAAGATCCATCAAAAAGGCGAAACACAAAGCCCGATTAACACCTAGAAGCAATCTACTACACAAAAGACATAATAAGACTAGCTCTCAAATCCCAAGACTGATCTTAACTCACAATTTGCAAACCCCTCAAGTTATGAGCATAATCAAAAAACACTGGAATATTTTAATGACTGATCCGGTACTCAAATCAACGTTGGGAACAACTCCCTCTTTTGGGTTCAGAAGAACTAAAAATATCAAAGACATTGTAACCAACAGTCATTTTCAAAGGAAAAGAACTATTTCTTCCTTTAGTCCAGGAGCCCACAAATGTGGTAATTGTAGCACCTGTATCTTCATGAAAAACACCACAGAGATAGAGGACAGGTTTGGCAAGAAACACAAAATTAAGAGATATATCAGCTGTAACACTGAAAGTGTAGTATATGTACTTCAATGCACTTGTAACCAATATTATGTGGGGATGACCACTAGGAAATTGAGAATAAGGCTTCTTGAACACCTTAGAAATATCAAAAATGCAGCTAAAGATAAAGAGGAATTGAAGACCTTAACTAGTGTAGCTGCGCATTTCTTAAAATATCACAATTCCAATCAGAGAGATCTACTATGTTGGGGCATTGAAAAAGTAAGCCTAGGATTCAGGGGAGGAGATCTAGAGACGGCATTACTAAAATCTGAAAGCCGATGGATCTACCTACTTAACTCTGTCCAACCCTGGGGTCTAAATGAACAGAACAATCTTTATGTTTATCTATAAACAACTATATAATGTTGTGAAATGAACATAGAGCAAAATTCAGACTATGGTTTACTCCCAATCTGGGGTCTAAATGAACAGAATAATCTTTATGTTTATCTATAAACAACTATATAATGTTGTGAAATGAACATAGAGCAAAATTCAGACTATGGTTTACTCCCAATCTATATATTCCTTCTGTAAAATGGGAATCTGTAAAAGTAATTTATTATCCATTCACTAAGAGTGGTAAAAACTGCTCAACCAAAAATTAGACATGGACATATTGTTAGTGAATATTTAATAATTCATATCCTAATATAACTGGGGATCTTGGAATATAACCTGAATACTAAATATGAACCAATGTATATGTTGATGAATAGAGAAATATACATATACAAAAGAAATATACACTTTAAATGTAATATTCTTATGAAAACATAGGTTATAGAAATAGATTACATGAATACACAGCAATAATATAACAAATGTAAGCACTGAAGAACAAAATTAAAATTATATAACCATAATTTCAATAACACAAGATGCTCTTTGAACAATGTTAGAGGGGATTTATCCTCCCTTAGGGAAAGGACCAGGGGATAAAGGTGATCCTTACCCAAGTTTCTGTTACACCTGAATGGACAAAATTTGTGTCCACTCAGATAGTTTGTCCTCACCAGCACTTTTTAGTTAGTATTTGAGCATGTACCACCACACCTCACATTTATTAAGTAAAAAAATTTTTACACACATATATTATTTATTAATGTATTGATGCTTTCACTAATCTGCGCCGGCAGATTGAATATACAATTTATTTTTCACTCTTATACCACGCATGCACATTACATAGGCAACACACATATTTGGAAATAGAGATGAACACTTTCAACATCTCTATATATTGTTGCACTTTCTCCTATTTTTCACAGAAGTTATAAATCCACTGTTCGCACAACACAGGCGATTACACTTCAATCAACAGATTTAAAGCACATTCACCAAGCACATATCTCCTTGGGAAATAATAACATATCTCACTCTACAACATGCATCACTCTATAATTGATTTAACTAAACATATTAAGATAAGTAAGATGTTTTATAATAACGTATGACCATAAATCTGATAGGAGGAACTGATGCTAACACCATTAAATGCAAGGCATCTTAATTGAATGTATAAAAATACAGCCCACTGTATAAGTTTATGCACATATAGGTATACATGGTATTCATGATAGAGAAACACTAAGATGAACAAATGGGCATAGAAGAATCTATATTGGAATGATGAATAAAGCTATGTGGATATATATAAAACTAATGAATTCTTACTATATACCGAAATCAATAGTGTCACACTGGGAATTACAATTCTTTATTCAATAAATGCAGAGATATCAGTTGACTCTAAGTTAACTTAAAATTGATTATCAAAGCTTCCTAAGTGTAATAGTATTGGTCAATATTACAAAAACATCAGTTGATGCTCAGCGCTATTTGTACGCCAACATTCTAAGAATATACAATTCTATGAAATCAGTAGTCTGTATAACGATCTATCAGTATATGAATACACACAAAACAGATGATTTTAGCTTCCAAAATATAATTATATTTGGTAAAGAATACAGAAATATCATTGGTTGTTTAGTACTATTATCATGCTGATATTCTAAGAACGACAATCCGACGAAGACATTTGTCTACATAACGGTCTATCAATATACACATACACGATTCCGGCTCCAATCAAATTGGAGCGTGGGCGGGACTTCCGGTTCCACAGGGTTTAAATCCCCATAAAATCGGCGGCTCGCTGCCTTTGATAAAGCCCTATCGGGCAAAACGCGTCAGAGGAGAGTGCTGAACGAGTTCACACTCATTCTTTTGTGTTCATTTCAACTGCCCAGTACCCTGTACCTATGTGCCGCTAGTTGTACTTTGAATACTATCGTAATTATTAGACTGTCAGGGTCTTTTCAGACGAGTGAACATGGTTCACATTGTAGCTATGATCTGTATAGCTATATCAAGCTGAAATTCTAGTATCTAACTCTAACTGAACTTTGTTATACCTAATTAACTGTACTGCTAATACAGAGTCCAATTAAGTATATTGTTTGACAAACGGTAAAATTGATGTATGAATGTTGCATAGCCTGTGAGGCACAGGACTCGCAATACTGAAACATTTGGATCACAGACAATAATAGTTAACTGGTAATGTTATAATCTCACAGCCTGGGTTGTGCCAGACTTAGCCGAACCAGTATTTTGGTTCATAGACATATAACCAATATGCCAAACAACGAGTGTAAGAATGATTGAATGAGTGTTACACGGCGGGAGATCTGCAGCACTTGTCATACTGATTTAGTGTGAACAGCCTGTGAAGCACAGCATTAGCTGTGTTGATTTATCTTTAATTTCAATAACAGAACTTAACTTGGAATATCAACGATAATATAGCCTGGGTTGTGCCAGACTTAGTCTAACCATTAACATAGTTTGTGTATATATATCCACGTATATGTCCCATAAATGTAAGATATATTGAATGAGTGCCAAACTACGGGAGATCTGCAGCACCTGTCACACGGATTCTCTGTGAACTAATAATTAGAAATTCCGTCTGGATTGCGCCAGACTGAGTTTGAACTGTACCAATAATACTAGCAATGCCATTGATAATACCCACTCATATACTTTTTGGGTTATGCTGGAGAGTGCAAACTGTGAAGCGATTACTGTGATAGAATTAACCAGTTATTTACCATATCAATACTATGCCCTTATATTAAAAGAAGCAGGTAATAACTGACCTAATATCAGTAATTTTATCACTAACCTAGGTCACGTCAGACTTAGTCTACAGCACTACCATAATTTCGGCATTTACCAAGTCATAAGAACCTAGTTAATCTGTATATAAGGCATTAGCTTGACAGACTAACAGATTCTATTACCGCACACTCAGTCCAGGTTGACCTCTTTCATTGATTGGATTTATTCCTTGTATATATGGTGAATCTATATCGAGATCCTAGTAATATAGATAACATATCCATACAGATTTAATCTTTAACTGGTGGTTTTATAACTTTTCAACTATACATAGGAATCTGGGTGTTTGAATAACAGTCATACCATTGCACATGTTTTATTAATAAATATAGTGACTGCAGTCAGCTATCCTTAAATAACCAGCTTTAAACTGCCAGCGTGATTATCTCTGCTAAATAGCACGTGATCTTGGACACAATATTGGCATACTTAATACCTTCGTACTTAACTGATGTTCAGATACAAGCATAAATATAAATAAACCTAACATAATTTTCAGCTCACTACCAATATGTATATGGACCATAGTTACATTGGACTTACCAATATAATTTAGTAACTATCTAATTAGACATATACATATCATTTACTATCTTGAGCTTGAAGATCAATCATTCAAGTTTATTACATTGATACTGGTTTTCAGATCATTATTTACCCTGACTACATATTTTGTTCTGGCTTAATTGTAGCAAACTATTGAAGAGATACAAACTAGCGATTACTGTGGGTCATAATTTAGATCACTCATTACTTTAATATTACACTGGCCGAATTATCACTTTCTGTGATCTGACCGAATACTTACTTCACGGACCAGGGTACTGGAGTGTTTTTTAATTGTATGTGTCACAACCTATCAAGGTTTTTAATTTTAACAATAAAGGTTATATTTTAATAATCCTGTTGGGATTTTCCGTCCTCCAGTTCAGGGCCCAGAGTGCTAAAAGTGCATACTTTGGGAACCTTGGTATTCTATATATCAAGTTTCCTTTGTGTTTGGATTGATATTTATGCACAAGCACCATTTCCTCGTAATAGTCACTGATTGAACTATATAGATTTTCTATGCACACATACATATATCACTAGAGGAAAAGCCTGAGTAGTGCCACTGTTTATTTGGTGTGTTTAGTACAGGGAGTGGTTGTCTTGCCCTATCCCATTATGAAGCAGGGATATAACTTTGTTAACTTATATTCATAATATCCTATATAATATTAAAATGAGACCCTATACTTCTTTCTGAACAACCCCACCTCTATGCTCTCCAACAAAAGAAAAACTATGTATGTGGAAAGAACAAGCTAATCTTCATCATACCAATATCTAAGATTTATTGTTTACCTTTATATGTTTGTAATTCCTATGCACATACTCTTGTGGAGTTGTATTACTTTACTCTGTTTTGTTTGTCTCAATAAAAATATTTAAAAAAAAAAAAAAAAAAAGGCTTTAGTTGATCAGAATTGCAAGGCATCTACTTGGTCTTCTTTGCATACTTTTACTAAAGTCTACCATCTTGATGTTTTTGCTTGTTCTTAAGCAGCCAGGAAGTTGACTGTTAGATTTTTTTCCCTGTTTGCTTATTTTAAGTGCATACAAAAAAATGTTTTGGGGGTGTAAATTTATTCTTTCAGTGAAAAAATATGTTTTTTTACATCCCTCTCTGTCCAAGGAGTAATGGATTGTGGACTTTCCCCACCTGTATGAAAGAAAACATTTATGCCTACTTGATTCATTTTTCATTGTGGTGAGAGTCCACAATCCTTTACGCTTGGGAAATACTCTTCTCTACTACTAGGAGAAGGCAAAGATTCCAAAAACCCCAAGAGCTCTATAAACCTCTCCCACTTCACACATGCATCTGTTAACGTACAGCCAAGCAAGTGAGGTAAGAAAAAGGAATGAGAGCCATAAACGGAGTTGGGAAAAAAGATGTGTTTTGGGGGGGGTAGTTTTTTTCTTGGGCACATTTTGTTTCCCTGCTCCTTTTTTATAGCTCTAATTCCTAAAGTAGCTGCACCCAGGTGGTAAAATCACCATAGAACAAAATAAGTTATTGAGCTTGTTCGTTCCTGAGAGTGTGCTTCTCTCTGTGTATTATGTCTCCCTAATGGAAAAAGGAGCAACCAGATGTGGACTTCTCAGTGTGCTTAGAGTAATATGGCTACACCTCACAGAAGGCCCAATGAAGACTGAAACGATTGGCTGGGGTTGCCGTGTTCCTTGTTCAGAGAGGAATTGCCTGGTATTTCGGCGCTGGACTGACCTTAATATGCAGGATCAGACTGATATAATACAGAAAAGTTATTCTCTGTGAAAATTACATTACTGGGCTAAAAAGAAACTGCACCCAGGTGGTAAATCTCCATTGAACACGCTAACAAGTTATTGAGCTGGTCGTTCCTGGGAGTGTTCTTATCTCTGTCTTTTATGGCTCTTATAGCCAAAGTGAGGTAAGAAAAAGGAATATGTTAGACTAAGGTATGTAGGAAATGGGACGGGTTTTATAGGGCTCTTGGGGTTTTGGGAAAAATTGCCTCCTCCTAGTGGTAGAGAAGAGTAATTCCAAAGAGTAAAGGATCCTGGCCTCTCGCCACCATGAAACAAATTAATTTATCAAGTAAGCATAAATGTTGCTATTCAGCAAAGAATACCAATAGAACAAAGCAAATTAGATAATAGAAGTACAATAGATAAGTTGGTTAAAATTGCATGCTCCATCTGATTCATGACTTTAATAGGGACAGTAAAGTCCAAATTAAACAGATTGGGTAGGTGGTACAGGATAAAGGAATGTAATAACTATTTTTAATCTCATCAACTCAGGTCAGTGTATCCCTAGAAAGGGTGTGATATGAAAAAGGGTTGTCCCTGGTGTGGTAATGGATAAACTTTTTGTACATTGTTAAAGGTCGTCAAAGGCTAGCATAGGGTATGAAATTTTAAACAACTTTCCTATTCACTTTTATTATCAAATATGCTTAGTTCTCTTGGTATTCTTTGTTGAAAGCTAAACCTATGTAGGCTCATATGCTAATTTCTAAGCCCTTGAAGGCCGCCTCTTATCTCAGTGCATTTTGGCACTTTTTTGCAGCTAGACCGTGCTAGTTTGTGTGGTATATAGATAACAGCCAGCTACATTATGAGTTGTGCGTGCTATAGGGAAATTAATGAACGCAACCCTCTATAGCGCAGCCATTACAAGTTTTGAAACTGCATGCTTGTGCGTGCGATATGAGGTTTTTATGCTCCATACCGCACAAAATACAAGCGCTGTTTTGATGTGCTCGTGCACCGCCAGCCCCCCACATCACAACAACCTTAATTAAACTATATATTAACCCCTAAACGTAACCCTAACACCCCCTAAATTTATCATAATTAAAATAGACCTAAATTAAACAATTATTAACTAAATAATACCTATTTAAAACTAAATACTTACCTATGAAATAAAACCTAAGCTAGCTACAAAATAACTAATAGTTATATTGTAGCTAGCTTAGGTTTTATTTTTATTTCACAGGTAAGTTTGTATTTATTTTAACTAGGTAGACTAGTTAGTAATTAATTAACTATTTACTAACTACCTAGTTAAAATAAATACAAACTTACCTGTCAAATAAAACCTAAGCTGCCTTACAGTAAAAATTAACATTACAAAAATAAAAAGCACAAAAATTAAAAAAAATTAAAAAAACCTTCCATTACAAAAAATAACAAACAAAATTGTACAAAATAATAAAAAAAGTATTTCTATTCTAATACCCTTTTAAAAAAAATAAAAAACCCACCCCAAAATAAAAAAGCCTAATCTAAAATAAACTACCAAGGGCCATTAGAAGGGCCTTTTGTAGGGCATTGCCATAAAGTAACCAGCTCTTTTGCTACAAAATAAACACCCCCTAACAGTATACAACCCCCACCTCCCAAACCCACAAAATAAAAATAAAACCTAATCTACCCATTGCCCTGAAAAGGGCATTTGTATGCTGCAAAGTACGCTAAACACCCATAAACTACCTTGCGGTACAGCTATACCGACAAGACTTGTAATGGCTGCGGTGCTGTTTTAACGCTGAAATTACCATTTTTTTCAGCGTTAAAACACGAACGCACAACTCGTAATCTAGGTGAGAGTTATTTATGAGTCAGCACTGATTGTCTTAAATGCAAGCCTGTCAAAAGCACTGAGATAAGCGGCAGTCTGCAGAGGCAAACTGTGTATTATTAATATAACAGTGTTTGTTATGCAAAACTGTGGGGAATGGTTAAAGGGATTATCTATCATTTTAAACAAACATTTTCAAGTAGACTGTCCCTTTAAAACTATGCTGTATCTGGAGCATGACAGAAAATACATTTATTTTTTCACTTTTTTGTGCTATAGAAAATATTACATGACAACATTTTAGCAGGGAACATAATGCATCTATTCTGTAAATGATTTTCAAAAAGTTAATTCGATCATTTGCAATTTTATCTTGTGTATATACTAATCTGTAATATATTTTAATTACAAGTAAAATAGTTTCCTTTTTGACATGGATGTTAGACATAAAGTGTTACAATTTAAATTACCATTTCATTTTGCAGTCTTCAAAAAGCGGTTTCAAATAAAATATACAGTTTAGTGATATGTTGCCAACATTTAATCCCTCGTTGGGATCTTCTGATGTGTCCTATCTGATTGGGTCTGGGTTTTGAAGTAAAAATGTCTGTGCAAGTCTACTAAATCCAAATAAATCCTCTAGAAAGCAGCTGAAATCACTCTTATCTCACTAGTGAACATCATTTAACAAGAACAAACAAATCACATTTTAGAACAAAGTAAGTGTGAGATAAAAGTAATGGTCATTATTTAATGTAGTAGAAAACCTTTTCCAATAAAAAATTCACAGGCCAAGTGTGTGTGTGTATATGTATATGTGTATATATATGTGTATATATATATATATATATATATATATATATATATATACAGTATATATATATATATATATATATATATATATACTGCATTAAAGAGACAGTCAACACCAGAATTTTTGTTGTTTAAAAAGATAGATCCCTTAATTACCAATTCCTCAGTTTTGCATAACCAACACATTTATAATTATACTTGTTTTACCTCTGTAATCACCTTGTATCTAAGCCTCAGCAGACTGCCCCCTTATTTCAGTTCTTTTGACAGACTTGCAGTTTAGCCAATCAGAGCTGTCTCCATGGTAAATTCATGTGCATGAGCTCAATGTTATCTATATGAAACACATGAACTAGTGCCCTCTAGTGGTGGAAAACTATCAAAATGCATTTAGATTAGAGGCGGCCTTCAAGGTCTAAGAAATTAGCATATGAATCTCCTAGGTTTAGCTTTCAACTAAGAATACCAAGAGAACAAAGCAAAATTGGGGATAAAAGTAAATTGGAAAGTTGTTTAAAATTACATGCCCTATCTGAATCATGAAAGTTTTTTTTGGACTTGACTGTCCCTTTAAATGCCCATGAATGCCTTAACTTTTCTTTATAGTTAGAGGCATTGTCAAAAAAGCATCTAGTAAAAGCTCTTACAGTTAAATTGATATATCTGCATGCAGCAAATGTACGTATGCCTGATTTACCTGCAGTGAAACCCCACAGGTTCTTAGAGCTTGTTGCATCAGCAATGGCTCGCTTGCCATTTACGGTGCATGTAGTATGTGTGCCTATACACCGGCTTAAAGTAATCACTCAGAGATTTATCTTTTAATTGTTTTTTTTTATGTATATTAGAAAATGCATTTTTAAATTCGAACGTTTAATCATTATTTATAATATTATTCTTTTTAAATTTGTCAGTGCTACTGTTGACATTAAACTAAGTACAACTGCAGTAGTATAGTTACTCCACACAATGTTATTGTTTTCCTCTTGTACCTGCAGCTGTCTTCAAAGCTATTTCTTTCATAAAATGATGGTCTACAGTCCTCCATATAATATGGAATATATTTCCTGTCACTAGGAGAGTCCCTGGGGAATATCATTTGCAAAGAAGAAAGAAAAGACTTTCTACAGCAGCTGAATGATACAGGGACACAGGAATACCCTTTTATGTGCACAGCATTTCCCGAACGGGATTTCAGCCATAACTACCCTTAGGCATTGGGAGGACTCATCCCTAGCCTCCTCCTTATGTACTACGGTATTTCCTCTGCAGTACTCGATACCTGCACTGGATAGGCTCTCTACTGGATACTGCTACAGCTGCATTGACATAGATGACATGCCTGGTTAGCCAGTGGAGGGGTGTTGCGTAACATAAGTGCCTTTACACGGCCCATACACAGCCCAGAGGCTTAAATAAAAAGAGAGAAGCGCTCAATCTAGGAACAAACAATAGCATAATAGCTTGTTCTATGACTAGTTACCACCTAAGGAGCAGCCTTATTTCTTTCACATACAGTACTGTGCAAGTCTTAGGCCACCATTAGATTTGTTGTTTTAGCAAGGGTATAATGACCATATATAATTATTTCCTTCTTAATATGACAAAGAAGGTAATGTCAACAGCACTCCAAATAGCAAAATCTTTATTTCAGGACTTAAAAAAACAGCGATGTTTCGGGATTAATTACCCTTAATCATGCATGGGTTAATGCAGTGTTATACAAACTTTTATACCCTGTATATACCTGTACTTTTTTTTACAGGTATACAGACATATCCAATTGAGTACTTTCTCCCTATCCTGTCCATTTCTCTGAATTTTTACATGGTCTAGACACTGGAGCTTCAGTATTGCCGCAACATATATATGAGCGATGTTGGCTCATTCTATCATCGCTCAAATATACGTTGCGGCAATACTGAAGCTCCAGTGTCAAGCCATTTTATCACAAAAGGGCACAACATCAGCCAGATGAGGTGGCAGATTATAGACCATGTAAAAATTCTGAGAAATGGACAGGATAGGGAGAAAGTACACAAAGAGAATCCTGGTGGATACATAAATTGGAAACCATGATCCCTAAAGGTTTAAATAAAGAATTGGATATGTCTGTATACCTGTAAAAAAGTACTTTTGAGATATACATAGAAAATCTTTAATAAGCATTTATTCTCGAATAAGATACACAGTATGTACATATATACTATGTTTAATACATGTAACAACATTCTGTACCTGTAGTGTAACAATTTTGTAATAATTTTTGGTTTTAATCTAATTATTTTAACATTGTATAGTCATACATTTTGTCACCACTAGATGGTGACAGAGAAGCATTAAGTGATGAAAAGTTGCCATTTGGCACCAATATACAGGGTATAAAAGTTACACTGCATTAACCCATGCATGATTAAGGGAAATTAATCCCGAAACGTCGCTGTTTTTTTAAGTCCTGAAATAAAGATTTTATTTGGAGTGCTGTGGACATTACCTTCTTTGTGATTACTGTGAGGTGAATAGGCAGTTCACCGGTCTACACGAGCACCCATTTTACAGAAGGTGCTGTTCCTTTCTACTTTTTTCCTTCTTAATATGGGAAGAGTCCACAGCTGCATTCCTTACTTGTGGGAAATACTGAACCTGGCCACCAGGAGGAGGCAAAGACACCCCAGCTAAAGGCTTAAATACATCCCCCACTTCCTCATAACCCCAGTCATGGTTTGCCTTTCGTCACAGAAGGTTGGCAGAGAAGATTTCGGAGTAGTCTCTTATGGAGGGTAATACTCTTCAAGATGGGACTAGAGTTTTAAGTAGTCCTGTCAGCCTCTGAGTGAGAGCATGTATAAAAGTTAGAGTCCGGAGATGCAGGGAGAGTCTTTCTGTGAAACCATCCCGACTCATATTGACAGCTCCATAAGCAATCAGCATTGACGAGTTTCTCTGCCTGCTTTCTTCTCTCAAGTCCATGTCAGAAGCGACTTGACTATCTGTCACACTTGAAGGGCCGTGTTACTGTTCCACGGCATAGATTCTGGTAAGATCATTTCAATTTTTATACATGTATGATAACGCAAGAAGACAGGGTCACAGTGTGCCTCCTTTTATCTGTATAGAATCAAGGGTTAATATCTTCTGAGGGGGATTATTGAACAGTGGGGAATAATCTTATATGTTTATTTGATTTTATGCTGCTTTTATGTGTGAGATGTTATGGGCTCATGGGCTGTTATGGAATATACAGGTTTCACTTTCACTTTGAGAGCTGTGCAGCTTACAAGTTTGGCGCCTTTTTCTCATAGCAGAGACGGTCCTGCATTGCGCAGTTTTCATTCCCTCTTTCCTGACTGGATGTTTATCAGAGAGGAGTCATAAATCTCCGTACTGTCTGGGTCATAGGAGGTGGGGAATGCCCCAGCCATTGGGGTATAAGGGTGACGTTTTTTGTGAATAAAATAAGATTGTTTTATTTTCTATAGTTCTCCGCTTATTGCACTAGCGACGGAGGATTCTGTTACTTTAGAGGGTACTCCTATTCCTAAAGAGTAATTCCTGTTTATATTGTAAGGAGGCCTTAGATCCGCCCTTTTAATTATGTTCCATATGCCTGGATAATGTGATAATATCAAACATGGTTGATACCACTGAGCCGTCCACCTCTGAGGAGTTGTCATCCAGTGAGGTGCGTACCCTACATTCTTTATTCTCTACACATGCAATTTCCTGTAGCATTGCTGATCCTCCTTTTTTTTCACTAGATGTTACTGCGCAGTTCAGACGGCGGTGTCTGCAGCCTTTAATGCTTTACCTCGCCCTGACAAACACAAGCGAAAGGTTACATTTTGCACTCCTTCCCAGAGTACATCAGATAATTTATTGAATTTAACAGATACCGTTATTCAAGGATGAAGTTCTTTCTGAGACTTCAGAGTATGAACATTCTGGGTCGGAGTCAGATGCCTCTAAAGCTCCAGTTGCGGAGGAACCAGACTTTAGTTTTAGGAATTTGCGCTTTCTTCTAAAGGAAGTGTTTTGCGAATTCATAGGTTCCAGAGGCCAAATTGCCTGATGAACCTTTGATTCCTAAATTGGATAGAGTTTGAGGACAGGATGGTACCTTATCCTTCCCTGCCCCTGTTGGATGGTGAACATTATTAAGAATGAATGGAACAGGATTGGTTTCCTTTTTCCCCTCTTCTCCCTTTAACAAATTGTTCCCGGTCCTGGACTCTCTATGGAGTTGTGAGGTTCCGTCCCTAAAAGGGATGGCGCTATCTTCGCCCTTGCTAAACATACTACTATCCCGCTTGAGGATAGCTCTTCATTTTAGGAGCTTATGGATAAAAGATGGAAACTCTGTTAAGAAAGATGTTTCAACATACAGGATATTTGTTTTTCAACCGGCAGCGGCTGTTGACAAGGTTGCTGGAGCAGTTAACTATTGCTGCCACTCCTTATGGGATTTGATCGAGGGGGAGTATCCCCTCGATGTTCTTTAGGAAAGAATTAAGGCCTTGAGGTTGCTAATTCTTTTATCTGTGATGCTAACATGCAGATTATTCGTCTGAATGCTACGGCTTCAGCTTTTTCTGTTCAGACCCATCGGTCTCTGGCTGAAGTCCTGATCTGCGAATATGACTTCTAAGTCTAGTCTTCTTTCCCTCCCCTTTCAGGGAATGATTTTGTTTAGTCCAGGCATGGACTCAATTATCTCCACGCTCACAGGGGGCAAGGGTGCCCTCCTACCGCAAGAGAATATGAACTAGTCTAAGGGGCAATTAGTTCTTTTTATTCTGATAAAGCAGTCCTCCGCTAGGCCAGAGCAAAACAAGAGCTCTTGGAAGCCGGCTCAATCCTGGAACAAATCCAAGCAAAGCAAGAAGCCTGCCGAGTCTGTCGGTATGAATATGCGGTCCCCGGTCCTCTTCTGTATGGTGTAGGGGCAAACTGTTGGCTTGGTTCAGGGATGTGCAGGATCCATGGGTCCTGGAGGTCATAGCTCAGGGATACAAGATAGGTTTCAGCCACCCAGGGGTAGATTCCTCCTCTCAAACCTGTCTTCCTGACCAGAAAAGAGGGAAGCCTTTCTGGGGTGCGTACGTGATCTGGCCTCTTAGGAGTTATTGTCCCGGTGCCTATCGCAGAGAGAGGTTTGGAATACTATTCAAACCTTTTTGTGGTCCCAAAGAAGGAGGGAACTTTCCATCCGGTTCTGGAACTAAAGTGCTTAAACAAGTTTTTATATGTCCCCTTGTTCAAGATGGAGACAATAAGGTCCAATCTTCCCCTCATTTGAGAAAGGCAGTTCAGGACCACGAAAGATCTGAAGGATGCTCCCTTCATGTACCAATCCTCAAGGACCACTTCCAGTTCCTAATGTTTGCGTTCCTGGACCAGCACTTCCAGTTTATTGTACTTTCGTTGGGTCTAGCTACGGCTCCAAGACATTTTTCGAAGAGTGGACCATTCGGAATCTCTCCTCTGTTTTCTTCAATCCCATGGATGGAAGATAAATAGAGAGAGTTATTTTGTATCAAGTACCAGGACAGAATTCATGGGTACTATATTAGAACCAGAGACGTTGCAAGCTAGCTTCAACATGTCTTGCTTTTCCAGACCTTCTTAAGGCCATCTGTGGCTTGGTGTATGGAGGTGATTAGTCTCATGGTGTCCAGCATGGACATCATTCTTTTGCCAGGTTTTACTTCAGACTGTTGCAACTGTGCATGCTGAAGAAATGGAACGGCGCTCATCGGATCTGTCTCAACAGATTTCTCTGGACATCGGATCGAGAGAACCGCTCTCTTGGGATTTTTGTCCGGATCACTTGTCCTGAGGGACGTCCATCTTAAGACCATCCTGGGTGATTGTGACTATGGTTGTGAGTCTGTCAGGATAGGGAGCTGTTTGGGGTGCCAGGGAGGCAAAGGGCCTTTGACCTCAGGTGGAAAGCTCCCTCCTGATCTCATTTTGTATCTTCAGGCAATATACAATGCTCTGAAGGTTTGGCCTCTGCTGGGTTTGTCCAAGTTTATCAGATTCCAATCAGACAATATAACCTCGGTGGCTTACATCTACCATCAGGGGGGAACGAGAAGTTCTCTATCTATGAGGGAAGAATCTCGGATTCTGGAGTGGGCTGAGACCCACGTTTGTTCACTGTCAGCGATCCACATTCTGGGTGTGGACAACTGGGAAGCTGTTTTCCTCAGCAGATAATCCTTTCATACGGGGGAATGTTCTCTCCATTCCGGGTGTTTGCAGAGATTTGCAAGAGGAGGATCTTATGAAGTCTCAATACAAAGCTACCCAGATATGGGTTGAGGTACAGGGATCCTAAGGCGGAGCTAAGAGATGCATTAGCGGTGCCTTGGAGGCTCAATCTATTTTATCTTTCCGGCCGTTGCAACTACTTCTTAGTGTAGTGGCTCAAATCAAGCAGGCATCAGTGATTCTGATTGCTCCGTCTTGGCCACAAAGGGTATGGTTTGCGGATGTAATGGGGATGTCATCATCTCCTCCGTGGAAGTTATCTTGTCGAAGGGATCTGCTGACCAAGGTCTCTTTGTTCATCAATGTCTAGATTCTCTGAGGCTGACTGCATGGAGATTGATCACTTAGTCCTAGCCAAGAGAGGGTTTACTCAGAGAGTTGTGTTTACTCTCATGCAAGCTCATAAACTGGTTGCTCATCGCATCTATCTAAGGTGTGGAGGACCTGCTTATTCTGTTCTGCAGGATGACCTGGAGAAGGGCTTTTCTGCAAGTCCCCTGAGGGGACAGTTTCGGCCCTGTCTGTGTTACTGCCCAAGAGGTCGGCTGAGCCTCCAGATGTGCAGTCTTTTGTTAAGGCTCTGCTAGGTTCAGACCTGTGTTTAGATCTAATGCTCCTCTTGGAGTTTAAATCTTGTTCTTAACGTTTTGCAATGGGCTCCGTTGGAGCCTATGCATGAGGTAGACAATAAATTGTTGTCTTGGAAGGTTCCTTTTCTGCTGGCTATTGCTTTGATGCACAGAGTATCTGTGATTGCTGCCTTGCAATGTGTTCTTCATTTTCTGGCTTTCCATGCTGATAAGGCTGCTCTTCGAACCAAGTTAGGTTTTCTTCTTAAGGTTGTGTCATTTCTTATGTCCTTATCCTCCTTCATTGAAGGAATGTTTATAACGTAATTCTGGATGTGGATTGTGCCTTGAATTTCTATCTTCACGCCACGATGGAATTTAGACAAACTTCTTTCGCTGTTTGTTCTCCTTTCCAGGAAGTGTAGGGGTCAGAGGGCCTCTTTGACTTCCTTATATATTTGGCTGCGGAGTGTCATCCGTTTAGCATAGAGTCAGTGGGACATAAGCCTCCTCTGAGGATTACGACTCATTCTACAAGAGCAGTGGTTTCCTCTTGGGCCTTCAAAAATGAAACCTCTATGGATCAGATTTGTAAGGCGGCTACCTGGTCCTCCTTACATACTTTTTCCAAATTTTACAAGTTTGATGTTTCTGCTTCTGCTGAAGCAGCCTCCGGGAGAACGGTTTTGCAGGCTGTGGTGCCCACAGATTAGGGTCCACCTCTCTTTTCCCTCCCGTTAGCATTCCATGTACTCTAGAGCTTGGGTATATGTTGTTAGGGTATCTGTGAAGTAACCTTAAATAAACTACAGATATATCATAGAATCCAATATTTCATTTTTAGCTAAAATCTAATTTGATATGAGCTGGTCTCACTATAGCCCCAACCCCCTTTTTCCTGATTACAATACATACAAATGGGTACAAAGAGAAACATTTGTTTCAAATAGTGAAGGCAGTTTATTTCAAAGAGATGTTCACTATATGGCTCTGTTTCAAGATTGATTTCCTGACCTTTCCTCTATGTTATTAAAGGTTGTCAGGTAATGGCCCCTGTAAATAAACAGACATGGTTTGTCAGTTGGAAAATCCCTTTGAGGCTTAACTGTATGCAAGACTCGAGAACCCTTGCAGTGAGGTAGTCAGTCTACAATATTCAACCTCTTTGAAGCTAACTACAAGCCAGGAAAATAGTAATTAGCACAGACCTGTTAATTGTCCATGAACCAACTAAATACACACAAGGCATCTGAACTCAAGTTACCTACAGACATATGGGAATGCTGTGACTTAATCTTCATATAAGATTATAGTAGCAAAATGTATGTATATATATATATATATATGTGTGTGTATATACAGTATATATATATATATATATATATATATATATATATATATATATATTGATCTGAAACATACTATATTGGATAAATGTCTGCTGTATTGAATAATAGCTGCATTAATAGATGTATAAATGTTTGACATTTTTAACAACATTATTTCTTTCATTTCAGACCTACATCTGGTTTTTCATGCATTCAAAATTTATTAGAGATATGAAATATACTGTATTCATATTAAGATACAATATAATGCCAGGATGTTGAATGCTATGATTCTGTGAAGAAAAATAATTTACAGTATAATTTCTTACTAGTATGATACTGAAAGTAGTATATTCATGTTTGGTCTCTATAAATACATGCTAAGTTATATTAAATGGGATATATATATATATATATATATATATATATATATATATATATACAGGTAGCCCTCAGTTTACGCCGGGGTTAGGTTCCAGAAGGAATGGTTGTAAATCGAAACCGTTGTAAATTGAAACCCAGTTTATAATGTAAGTCAATGGGAAGTGAGGGAGATAGGTTCCAGGCCCCTCTCAAAATTATCATAAGTAACACCTAATACATTATTTTTAAAGCTTTGAAATGAAGACTTTAAATGCTAAACAGCATTATAAACTTAATAAAATAATCACACAACACAGAATATATAATTAAACTAAGTTAAATGAACAAAAACATTTGCTAAACAGCATTATAAACCTAAAAAATAATAACACAATACAGACCACTTGCATTTTTCTGCAAACAGTTCTTTCTATGCATTCCAATCTGGACTGATTTATAGACAGGAAGATCTTGTTCCTTTGAAATCTGCTCGATAGCTCAGGTCTGGTTAAACTGATTCATTTCAGCTTGCTTGGCTTTGCTGCAACACAACTGACAGCTCCACCTACTGGCTATTTTAATAAATGCACTGCTTCTCAATGCTTTTCAATAGCAGTCACATGACTGTAAAAAAAGGTTGTTATTCTGAAATGGTGTAAATTGAACTGTTGTAAAACGAGGGCCACCTGTATATATATTTTTATATATATATATATATATATATATATATATATATATATATATATTGACCAGATATGTTTACTAATACTGAAAATAATAGTATATTAAATAAACATTTTAAAGATTAGATAGTAAGCTGTTAGCAGTATTGATGGTGAAACTGCATTTCTGGTTATCTGCTACCCCCTAGTGGATTAAAACTTGTATGACAACCAAACGAACTGACTGTTTAAAATAGCCATATGTTCCCAGCAAGCCAATCAAATGTTTCAGCTCAAAGGGCCTATCAAAGAGACAAGCTCCAAGGGCCAATGGAAAGACAAGCATCTGTTAAGTGCGTATCCAACATTCACCAATGATTACAAAAAAGGGAGGGGCCTATCACTTGAAAAGCTCATGCATAGGAGAAAGAAGAGGTCTTTGTTTGCTAAAATTTTGACTGATAGCTTTGCTGCCATTTTGGGACACAGTCACTATAAGCGAAATTGTGCTACCTTTTCTTATTCATATTGCAAAATATCTCTCTTATTTTATGAGGTGAAATTGGACTTATTGGAGAAAGCTGAGACACTCAATTGGTTCAACGTCGTAACGTATGACTGTTCTATATTTTTAATATTTTAAACAAAGGTATTCTAAGGCTATAGTTACGTTGCAGCTAGTAATTTAATGAGCATATTTTATGTTTTAAGTTATATCCATAGCCCTGTGTAAATTTGAACTAGTCATATTCAGTGCTAAATAATTTATTTGCTAGACAGGGTTTTGCACTCCAGATTTATAAGTCAGTCATTATAGTGAACTCTTTCAGAATTGTACATAAACTGGTTATTGTGATTAAATCCCTGGTAGTTATTCATTAAGCATAGTAAGAGCTCGCTTCCATTGAGCCGTAATTCCGTTTGCGTGCGCTCGCAAACCGATAAATATGCTGTCGGAAGCAATATCATTTATCGACTGTTTCCAATGTCGCGTTATATCTCAATATCGGCAGCCGGACTTCGGCTGCCGAAAAAATCTTTGCGTCACATAGAAAGTAATAGAAGCCGTTAATCGATAAACTGTTGGAGGCTGTTGATACATTGAGAAATATTACACCCAGCTCAACTAGGTGTAAAAGAGGAAAATTGTGCTTTTTGAAACCTATTTTCTATTGAAATTATAAAACATGCAAATAATGCAAGTGTTTTAATGTAGAAATAAATTGTTATAAGTAATATTTATTGTTGTCTCATGTATAGGAATAGTTGAACTTATATTCTAATAGAAATATCAGTATATATTTAAATATAATAATATATGCAAGAACATACTACAGAATTCAAACTAGACCTATGCCTAGGGCAGCAATATATATTACTTATATTTATGAAGTGGTAAATATAATTATATTAACGAATAGTATTTGATTATTGTTAAAAATATGGATAAGTGTATATTTATTTTTCTTGAGAGGTGATCACAGGTAAGGAGCATGGACGTTAAATGTAAATTCTATAGTGTAAGGTCGGGTTACCTTAGCAACTAATTGATTTTCAAGAAATCCAACGTCAGATGGAAGCGTTAGCACAACGTTAACTTACAGCTACACGAAAAGAGCGACTGCATGCAATGCGCAAATTATTTCAATGGAAACCTGGTACTAAAATGGAGCCGTAAATTACTTTTAGCCGCTTTGGTAGCTTATGGCTCAATTTTTAACGGCTCAATGGAAGCAGGCTCTAAGTTGGTAACTCATATTGGGCATTGAACTAGAGTTATTAGTTAATAATAGAAAATTCTGGTATTTTATTGTGGTATTTTAATGCGATAATTGTGAGTAAAGTTAATTTTAAGGGTATATCTTTTATGATCTTTGTAGGAATATTATAACAGCATAAGCATGTACAATTTATATTCATAATCTGGTCTCTACATAATATTTTTCAATGTGTATATAAATATTAACTAATCTAAAGAATTTAATAATATTTATTCATTTCAATTCTTTCATATATACATTTTTATTGGGGGTTTGCTTTAAAGAATAATAATAAATAAATTGTATTATAACCCTGCTATATACTGACATATTATTTGGAGGCACTGCAGTAGATATTATTATATTCATCACATTGATATAATATATTTGTAGTAAATAGAGATTATAAAAAAAAAAATGTTTTGGGGGGATTGATAAAAAAAAAAAAATTATTAATATTGCAAAATTAATATTCATATTTTTTTTCTTTTGTTGGTCAAAATTGTATTAGGGTTTTAATTAAACCAAATACTAAGAAAAAATAATAATATCTGTTACTAGAAGTGAATCAAATGAATCTATACTCAGTGTTGAAATATGTTCCCCAAAATTACCCCTCACTAAGGGTGATCTCCTTAAGATAGACATTATAGGCCACATTAAAAAGAAGTATAATATTGCGGGTGATTTAAATGATTATATGGATATGCTTGCTATTAAGACTAAAAATATTGCTATTGATGATGGAAGGTGGAATGAAAAAAGTGAATTATTCCAAGAATTATTCAAAATTAATCAATGCAAACATCTCAAAAAACGGAATGAACTAATACTAAAATCTTGGCCCCTTGTAATATGCATTATTGACGAAATATCCACACTCCTTATAGAAAAGTAATTGCAAATACAGGGGCTAGATGATGGTATTCACTCATCACGCAAGTGCAAAGAAAGTTTAGAAATGGCCGAAAATGAAATTGTTACATCTAAGCAAGACATGGCAGCCTTAGATAAGCATAACCTAAATTCACTAGCCAAAATACTAGAATTAAATAAACAACTCACGCAAAGTCAGAAAGAACTTAGTGAATTAAAAATACAATCTTGCCATAATGAAACCCCCTCTCTTGATAGGGAAAACAATGAAAATAATAATGCAGGTATTTTAAAAACCTTTAAAGAATTAATGAGAAGTGAATTACAGAACTTTAGGTAAGAGTTTAAGCAAAGGACCCCTATCGGGTCAGAAATAAACTTCCCACATAGACAGTCACCTCATGTTTTAAATTCAGGGAACTGCTACACGTCAGAGGGGCGGAGGGCAGTGATTATAGTGAGTCAGAAGGCGGAGCAAGCTACCCAAATAGCCCTCATAATGCTAATATGCATAAGGGATCTCCCCACAGTAGAGTAACAAGAAGGTCCCTAGGAAGACCCAAGATGAGTCTAATAAGGTATATAACACCCATAAAATAATTACATTTTTAAGTAGTGCAGTACCTAAGTTTTCCAACAAGGGAACCAATTCTATAATTGACCACTTTGTGACTTATGAAAATGCTTTATCCATAATGAATGCTACTAGTGAGCAGTCAAAAATTTAATTTCTGCCCTGGGTATTTGAGGGTAAACATCACAAATTATTTGCTTCACTAAAGGATATGAATATTCATTCCTGGAGTGAAATGCAAATTCAGTGCAAAAACTAATTTGGCAAATATTGCACTAAAACCGCTGCAAAAATAGCTGTATACGGTTTAAAATTTAGTGCCAATCAAAGCCCTATTGAATTCCTTTCTGTACTAAAACGTGCGTACAGTATGGCCGAAGATTACCCCATATTTCAAAGCTCAGAAATTTTGAATTTATTTTACAAAGCATTACCCGCGCACATCAAACCTAATTTGTCTAGAGATTTTGGTGAGCACTGCTCATTGGACTGGCTGATAAAAGAGAGTACCAAGTTATACTCAGCAGTCCGGTGAACAGGTGGTTAAAAGGGAACAAAGGCCCAGCCCAAAAATTGTGGCAGAAACTAGGGTGTCACCTAGCCCCCTCAATTTGGAGTCCAACAAGAAAACATATGCGGAAGTGGCCCGAGAAAACAGGCCTCTGGGCCGAGGTGCAGAGAGAATATACTCAAAATGGGGGGCATACCTAAAAAATTGTTATCCTCAAAGAGATGAAAACCCACAATGTTATCAGTATCCCCGTAAAAATAAATACCAAAAGTGGCGAAAATACTCTCAGGGTAACCAAACAACCCAAGAAAATAGTTCTCCCCAAGACATTAACGCTGAACAAGTTGAACCCCAAAGACAACCACGTAAAAATAGGAACAATAGCTATGATTCTGAGGGATCCCAAGGATCCAGGAATCAATACCCTGGGATATCAAAAAATCAGTCCATGGGTAAAAATGGCTTGTCCGTTCAAGTGGGCCAACTCAGTACGCAAGTAAGTCAATTATGTACACTATTTACTAATATGAGTCAAGATTTGATGGCTCAGCACCCTAATAATCTTTTTTTTTAGGGGTACAGCCAGTGGCCAGCATGAATTTGCTGTATTCATACATAAGGCTATGCCTGATGCACTGCTACTTCTTCTAAAGAAGGATGTGAAATGGCACTGGAGTGAGACTCAAGAGACAGCCATCAAGGAGCTGAAGAGAAAACTCACTCAAGCACCTTGCTAAGCGTATCCTGAAGGGGGTAAATCTTTCTACTTAGAGACAGGTTACACAAATATAAGCATGAGTGTTGTTTTGTACCAAAAGCATGATGATTTAAGCAAAGTCATTGCTTATGCAAGTAAAACTTTATCCCCAGTAGGAATACATTTTAGCGATTGCGAAAAAGCACTCTTATCTACTTATGGGCTCTACAACATTTCCGCAGCTATATACAGGGCGAGAAAATTATTGTAAAATGGCCCACCAGCCTTTGCTATATCTGCAGAGAGAATAAGAGATGGAAATTTTTCTAATAGCCGCATAACAGCTTGGACTCTTTCCTTACAAGGCTGGCCTTTAGAAATAAAAATAATTCAGTCGCACAGGGTCTTGCTGAGCTGCACGACTGTACTGCTAAGGATCATGGGGAAGAGTTATTAGAAGATGACTTACTGGAGGAACAATTGCTTTCCCCGTATAAAATATACAATGAGGACCAGTGTCAAACATTACCTTGGGTATATGTTAATGGTTGTTCTTACCATACCACTATTGATAATGAGCACAGATTAGTCGCCGGCATTGGTATAACTTGGATAAATGGATTCCCAAATATTTCTATAGTTTTCAACATTGGACCAAGATCCAGTCAAGTTGCAGAACTCACTGCTGTTCTAAAAGCTATTGAAATTGCTATTGAACAAGATATTCATGAATTTGTGATCATTTCTGACTCAAATTATGTGCGTGACAGTTTTGTTGAATACCTGGCAACTTGGAAAACAAATGGCATGCAGAAAACTAACAACAAACCAGTCAAACATGGCAAGTTGTTCTGCGAGATTGATAATCTGGTGTTTTCCAATGGATTAACCGTACACTGGAAAAAGACCAAGGGTCATTCAAGGGTTCTAGGTCCTTATAAGGTAGGCAATGATCTTGCGGATTCATTAGCCAAACAAGGAGCCATAACTGGAAAACTCCTTAATATCGACCACTTAATGGGTGCAATTCAGGTAGAAGCCATTACCAGAAACCAGGATGAGGCCGCTAGTTATCAATGTCTGTCGGACCTGATCCGACAGTGCGGATCAGCTCCGAAAGACATCGCTGAATACAGCGAGCAATACGCTCGCCGTATTCAACATTGCACCAGCAGCTCACAAGAGCTGCTGGTGCAACGCTGCCCCCTGAAGACTCGCAGCCAATCGGCCGCCAGCAGGGGGGTGTCAATCAACCCGATCATACTCGATCAGGTTGAATTGCGGCAATGTCTGTCCGCCTACTCAGAGCAGGCGGACAGGTTATGGAGCAGTGGTCTTTGTGACCGCTGCATCATAACTGCTGTTTCTGGCGAGCCTGCAGGCTCGCCAGAAACACGAGGCATCAAGCTCCATTCGGAGCTTGATACATATGCCCCTAAACAACAAAGTGAGCCTAACCTGGTACAATGGAGTCAGGATTCTCCTAGTGAGGACCTGATCACTAGTCAAAAAGAAGACCCCATTGTAGGCATCTTCTATAAACACATAGTAGATCCTGAAAGCAACCCCATCTCAAAAGAGGACGGTATTAGCAAGGAAGATCTTAGAATCTTAATGAAATCCAAATCACAATTCAAGTTACAGGATGGTTTGTTAGTTAGAACCTCCAAAACTGGCATCCAGCAATGGGTCGTACCTACAAAGTTCAGAGGTCTAATGCTTCAACATGCCCATGATGCTCCCACATCTGGTCATCATGGTGCCAAATTAACGTATGAAATATTACGTGATTACGCCTTTTGGCCACACATGTTGAAGGATGTTTTAACCTACTGTCAAGGTTGATTAATCTGTCCACAATTCCAACCCACTGCACCAACGCATAGAGCGACATTGCAGAAAAGGGGGATGGTAATGCCATGGTCAGATATCCAAATTGATTTTATTGGTCCAGTAACTAGGTCATCAAGAGGTAACAAATACATGTTAACAGTGACATGCCTATTCACCAAATGGGTAGAGTGCATCAGTGCTCCTAACAATAATGCTGAATCAACAACATGAACCTAACAATAATGCTGAATAATGCTCATCAACAACATGTTTTCCAGATTTGGTTTACCCCAGAGAATCAAATCCAATCGGGGAACCCACTTCACTAGTGAAGTGATGACCAAGATGTGGAAATAGTAGGGGTCAAAAGAAAGCTCCATGTTGCTTATAGAGCTGCCTCAAGTGGTGGTGTAGAGCGTTACAACCAGTCCATTGTGAAAATCCTCAAAAAGTTTGTGAGTGAAACGGAAAAAGACTGGGATGTAAAATTACCTCTAGTCCTAATGGCAATAAGAGCAACTCCAAGTAGTGCAACTAAGATGTCACCTTTTGAATTGATGATGGGTAGAAGAATGGTTCTACCTCAACATCTACTGTACCGTACATCAGACCAGAACTTGATAAATGTCGCCAATACACATCAATATGTGGAGAAATTGAGGAAGCAACTGCAATATGCCTTTGCATTTGCTCAAAGGAACTTAGAAAAGGCTGCAACTGCCACTAAAACCTATTATGATCTCAAAACGTCCAAAAAGGAATATGAAATAATTGATAAAGTATATCTTTATAATTTTGGAAAAGATCAGGTTAAGGAGAAGAAATTTCTTCCATCATGGAAGGGTCCTTTTTTCATTACTGACAAAATTTCTCCACTTGCCTATAAAATTAGGATACCTAAAAATTATACTTTTATGGACAAATGGGTCCATATTAACCAGTTGCGAGCGTGCTATCCTAGATCCCAACTACAAGTCATAGAGGGAGAATGAAGTGTCATATCCCCAAATGCACTAAAGAGATATTGTAGTTTAAAGATGCTTAGTTAGCGAGCATGAGGGCTCAAAAATAATGGACTCTCTCTATAGAAGATTGTCTATGATGCATACTGTCAATACACTTGCTAAGTTCCACTGACTTTAATCCAATTCAAATACATGTGTCCTACATCTATTTAAAATTGGAAGGGGGAATTATGTGAGGGTATCTGTGAAGTAACCTTGAATAAAAAGCATATATATCATAGAATCTAATATTTCATTTTTAGCTAAAATCTAATTTTATATGAGTTGGTCTCACTATAGCACCAACCCCCTTTTTCCTGATTACAATACATCCAAATGGGTGCAAAGGGAAAAATTTGGTTCAATTAGTGAAGGAAGTTTATTTCAAAGAGATGTTCACTATATGGCTCTGTTTCAAATTTGATTTCCTAACCTTTCCTCTATGTAATAAAAGGTTATCAGGTAATGGCCCCTGTAAATAAACATACATGGTTTGTCTGTTGGAAAATCCCTTTGAGGCTTAACTGTATGCAAGAGTCGAGAACCCCGGCAGTGAGGTAGTCAGTCTACAATATTCAACCTTTTCTAAGCTAACTACAGCCCAGGAATATAGTAATTAGCATATACTTGTTAATTGCCCCTGAACCAACTAAATACACATAAGGCATACAAACTCAAGTTACTTACAGACATATGGGAATGCTGTGACTTAATCTTCATATAAGATTATAGTAGCAGCATGTATGAATGTATGCATGTGTATATATATATATATATATATATATATATATATATATATATATATGTTTTGATCTGATACATACTATATTGGATAAATGACTGTTGTATTGAATAATAGCTGCATTATTAGATGTATAAATGTTTGACATTTTTAACAACATTATTTCTTTCATTTCAGACCTACATCTGGGGCGCGATCTGATATACGGTGCAGGTTTTCGCGCAAGCATGGAAACCTGCGCCGCCCGTAGTTTCACCTCGGACATCGGGCTATCACATATACAGCGCCAACAGTTGCTAAAGTGCCGTAAGTCGGACAACCTAGCGATGTCTAGAAATAAGCATAAGTACAAATTTCTGGAGTCACCAGTGACTTACGGCACTTTAGAAACTGCCGCCGCCTAAAAAAACTAACTAAAGTCTTAAATCTCCAGTAACTGCCTAACACGCCTCCCAAAAATAGCCCGACACGTATACCCCTATATCCGCAATCCCCCCTCTCACTCCTAACAATAAATGTATTAACCCCTAGACCGACAACCCCCCACAATGCAATAAGCCTAATTATTAACCCCTTAACCGCCATAGCCCACAACGCAATAAACCTATCCTAGTATTAACCCCTAAACCGCCGCTCCTGGACCCCGCCGCCATCTACATTAAATGTATTACCCCCTAATCTGACCCCCCTACACCGCCGCCACCTATATTAACTATATTAACCCCTAATCTGACCCCCCTACACCGCCGCCACCTATATTAAATATATTACCCCCTAAACCTAAGTCTAACCCTAACACCCCCTAACTTAATTATTATTTAAATAAATCTAAATAATATTAATATTATTAACTATTTAAAACTAAATACTTACCTATAAAATAAACCCTAAGATAGCTACAATATAATTAATAATTACATTGTAGCTATTTTAGGGTTTATATTTATTTTACAGGTAACTTTGTATTTATTTTAACTAGGTACAATAGCTATTAAATAGTTAATAACTATTTAATAGGTACCTAGTTAAAATAATTACAAAATTACCTGTAAAATAAATCCTAACCTAAGTTACAAATACACCTAACACTACACTATCAATAAATTAATTAAATAAACTACAATTATCTAAACTAAAATACAATTAAATAAACTAAACTATATTACAAAAAAAAACTAAATTACAAAAAATAAAAAAATATTACAAGAATTTTAATCTAATTACACCTAATCTAAGCCCCGTAATAAAATAAAAAAGCCCCCCAAAATAATACAATTTCCCTACCCTAAACTAAATTACAAATAGCCCTTAAAAGGGCCTTTTGCGGGCATTGCCCCAAAGTAATCAGCTCTAATACCAGCCCTTAAAAGGGCCTTTTGCGGGGCATTGCCCCAAAGTAATCAGCTCTTTTACCTGTAAAAAAAAGAACAACCCCCCCATTACAACCCACCACCCACACACCTTTACTCTAAAACCCACCCGATCCCCCCTTAAAAAAACCAAAGTTTAACACCCAAGTGGTCCTTACCTGTCCTGAAGACCGGTGGAGAAGGTCCTGTTCCAGGTGGTGAAGTCTTCTTCCAATCGTCGAACTCTTCTTCTTCCAGGAACTAGCCGGCACGGAGCGGAGGAGTGGAAGACCAATGACTGCGGAACTGAAGACCGTCCACTCAGGAACTGAAGACCGGCGATGCTGGAACTGAAGATCGGCGACGCTGGAACTGAAGACCGCGGAGCCATGGAGCATGGAGGATCCTCTTCATACGATCTCCGCCGTACACTGAATAGGAATTCAAGGTACGCAATTAAAAATGGCGTCCCTTGAATTCCTATTGGCTGATTTGAGCCTTCAAATTCAAATCAGCCAATCCGATGACAGCTACTGTAATTCTATTGGCTGTATTGAATAGCCAATAGAATAAGAGCTACTGACATTCTAATGGCTGATTTCAGAGTGGACGGTCTTCAGCTCCGCGTTCATCGGTCTTCAACTCCTCCGTTCCGCGCCGGCTGGTTCCTGTAAGAAGAAGAGGTCGCCGCTTGGAAGAAGACTTCACCGCCTGGAACAGGACCTTCTCCGCCGGTCTTCAGGACAGGTAAGGTCCACTTGGGTGTTAGACTTAGGTTTTATTTAAGGGGGGATCGGGTGGGTTTTAGAGTAGGGGTGTGTGGGTGGTGGGTTGTAATGGGGGGGTTGTTCTTTCTTTTACAGGTAAAAGAGCTGATTACTTTAGGGTAATGCCCCGCAAAAGGCCCTTTAAAGGGCTGGTAAAAGAGCTGATTTCTTTTGGGCAATGCCCCGCAAAAGGCCCTTTTAAGGGCTATTTGTAATTTAGTTTAGGGTAGGGAAATTTTATTATTTTGGGGGGCTTTTTTATTTTATTAGGGGGCTTAGATTAGGTGTAATTAGATTAAAATTCTTGTAATATTTTTTTATTTTTTGTAATTTAGTGTTTGTTTTTTTTGTAATATAGTTTAGTTTATTTAATTGTATTTTAGTTTAGATAAGTGTAGTTTATTTAATTAATTTATTGATAGTTTAGTGTTAGGTGTATTTGTAACTTAGGTTAGGATTTATTTTACAGGTAATTTTGTAATTATTTTAACTAGGTAGCTATTAAATAGTTATTAACTATTAACTATTTAATAGCTATTGTACCTAGTTAAAATAAATACAAAGTTACCTGTAAAATAAATATAAACCCTAAAATAGCTACAATGTAATTATTAATTATATTGTAGCTATCTTAGGGTTTATTTTATAGGTAAGTATTTAGTTTTAAATAGGAATAATTTAGTTAATAATATTAATATTATTTAGATTTATTTAAATAATAATTAAGTTAGGGGGTGTTAGGGTTAGACTTAGGTTTAGGGGGTAATATAGTTAATATAGGTGGCGGCGGTGTAGGGGGCTCAGATTTGGGGTTAATATAGTTAATATTGGTGGCGGCGGCGTAGGGGGCTCAGATTAGGGGTTAATATAGGTGGCGGCGGTGTAGGGGGGTCAGATTAGGGGTTAATATAGGTGGAGACGGTGTAGGGGGCTCAGATAAGGGGGTAATACATTTAATGTAGGTGGTGGCAGGGTCCGGGAGCGGCGGTTTAGGGGTTAAACACTTTATTAGGTATTGCGGTGGGGGATTGCGGTTGACAGGTAGATAGACATTGCATGTGCATTAGGTGTTAGGTTTTATTTTGCAGACATTTTAGGGAGTTACGGGGCTCCAATACTCAGCGTAAGGCTTGCTACGCCTGCATTTTGTGGCAAGGTGAAAATGGAGTAAGATTATTACATTTTCGCCGCGTAAGTCCTTACGCTGTATATTGGATACCAAACTGTGCGGGTTTTGTATGTTAGCCTATGGGTAGAAAAACTACGTGCGAAGGCAGAAATATACGAGCGTAACTTCTATGTTACGCCGTATATGTGATACCAAACCTGTGCAAAATTTGGCGTTTCCGGCTTCTGCGGGTGACGCTGCATATCGGATGGGGCCCCTGGTTTTTCATGCATTCAAAATTTATTAGAGATATGAAATATACTGTATTCATATTAAGATACAATATAATGCCAGGATGTTGAATGCTATGATTCTGTGAAGAAAAATTATTTACAGTATAATTGCTTACTAGTATGATACTGGAAGTATATTCATGTTTGGTCTCTATAAATACATGCTAAGTTATATTAAATGGGATATATATATGTTGAACAGATAAGTTTATTAATACTGAAAATAATAGTATACTAAAGAAAACATTTTAAAGGTTAGATAGTAAGCTGTTAGCAGTATTGATAGGGAAACTGTATTTCTGGTTATCTGCTACCCCCTAGTGGATTAAAACTGGTATGACAGCCAAACGAATTGACTGTTTAAAATAGCCATATTTTCCCAGTAAGCCAATCAAATGTTTCAGCTCAAAGGGCCTATCAAAGAGACAAGCTCCAAGGGCCAATGGAAAGACAAGCATCTGTTAAGTGCTTATACAACATTCACCAATGTTTACAAAAAAGGGAGGGGCCTATCACTTGAAAAGCTCATGCATAGAAGAAAGAAGAGGTCTTTGTTTGCTAAAATTTTGACTGATAACTTTGCTGCCATTTTGGGACACAGTCACTATAAGTGAAATTGGGCTAGCTTTTCTTATCCATATTGCTAAATATCTCTCTTATTTTATGAAGTGAAATTGGACATATCTGAGAAAGCTGAGACACTCAATTGGTTCATGTGGTGACGTATGACTGTTCTATATTTTTAATATTTTAAACAAAGGTATTCTAAGGCTATAGTTACATTGCAGCTAGTAATTAAAAGAGCATATTTTATGTTTTAAGTTATATCTATAGCCCTGTGTAAATTTGAACTAGTCATATTCAGCGCTAAATAAATTATTTGCTAGGCAGGGTTTTGCACTCCAGATTTATAAGTCAGTCATTATAGTGAACTCTTTCAGAATTGTACATAAACTGGTTATTGTGATTAAATCCCTGGTAGTTATTCATTAAGCATAGTAAGTTGGTAATCCATATTGGGCATTGAACTAGAGTTATTGGTTAATAACAGAAGATTCTGATATTTTATTGTGGTATTTTAATGCGATTATTGTGAGTAAAGTTAATTTTAAGGGTATATCTTTTATGATCTTTGTAAGGAATATTATAACAGCATAAGCGTGTAAAATTTGATTCATAATCTGGTCTCTACACAATATTTTTCAATGTGTATATAAATATTAACTAATCTAAAGAATTTAGGAATACTTATTAATTTCAATTGTTTCGTATATACATTTTTATTGGGGGTTTGTCTAAAATAATAATAATAAATAAATTGTATTATAAACCTGCTATATACTGACAATGTTTCCCACAAGTAAGGAATGCAGCTGTGGACTCTTCCCATATTAAGAAGGAAAACATAAATTGTGACTTTCCAGATAATTTCCTTTCCTTCTGTATGGGAAGAGTCCACAGCTCCTACCCGTGTTCTCCGATGGGTGGCCCTACATTTACATTTATTCTTCTGGCATCTCTTTCCCCCTGATGTTTCTCCTACTGTTCTTTGTTCCCTCTGCAGAATTACTGGGGTTATGAGGAAGTGGGGGAGGTATTTAAGCCTTTGGCTGGGGTGTCTTTGCCTCCTCCTGGTGGCCAGGTTCAGTATTCCCCACAAGTAAGGAATGCAGCTGTGGACTCTTCCCATACAGAAGGAAAGAAAATTATCTGCTAATTTATAATTTGTTTTCTCAGTCTCTCTATTAGAATACAACCAGAAATTGCATGATATTTGTATGCAGTAATAAAAAAACAGAAAAACATCAGAAACACAGCTTTTATAGGCTTAAGTGGCAAGTATTTAGTGTGACCTCCCCTTATACTTGAGCAATAGCAGGATCCTGGCTCTCGTAAACTTAAATGGAATGGTACCCTAATTAATGTCATTACTATAACCTTCATTTGTCCTACTATTTCATGTCAAACTGGCTGCTGTGAAAAATGTCTATTACACTAGGTTTGTGCAAGACATGCTTGAGCATTACATACACGTGGTATGATTTTCATTCCTTCAAAGCTAGCTATAATAAGACCAACTTTTAATCACATCATTCCGTTCAAAATGCCAAAGATCACAGAATTTGACAGACATAAAATCATACCTTTGCATCAGAAAGGCCACTTTCAAAGGGTAATCCGCGAACAAACTGGATTCTCAAGATGTGGTAGTTAAGCTGTTATAAAGAAATTTGAAGAATCGGGAGAGGTCAAGGACAAAACAATATTGGAAGGTCAAGAAAACGTTCAAAATCTGATGAGAAGTCTCTCAGAGTTTTTTCTTTGAGAGACTGGAAGAAGTCCAGCAAGGACCTGGCTAAGCATCTGGCAACTTCATCGGGATGCCAAGTTGACCCTTCTACAGTCTGAAGAAGCTTGATCAGGAATGGTCTTTTGTGGAGGAGTAGCAGCCAATAAACCACTTTTTTGGAGAGGAAAATGGGGAAAAGGCTAAGATATGCTAAAGCTCACAAAGATTGGATTGAAGATTAGTGGAAAATAATATTATGGATTGACGAATACAAGTTTGAAATTTTTGGGTGCATTCATCGACAATATGTGAGAAGAAGAGTTGGAGAGAGATGGCAGAATGAGTGCATGCAGCCTCTGGTGAAACATAGTGGAGGGTCTGTTCTGGTTTGGGGCTGCACTTCTGCCAGTGGTGTTGGCGATATATTACGAATTGATGGTATCATGAATTCTGAAAAGTACAAAGAGGTTTTTCCTTCTGTAACAGGCCTGTTTGGGAATGATTTTATTTTTCAGCAAATCAGCGATAAACATCTGGTAAAACACTGACAGTAATCGACTGGCCTCCACATAGTCCAGATCTGAATATTATAGAGGCAGTATGGGATCACCTGGACAGACAAAAAAAATAAGACAACCTAAATCTAAAGTACTACTCTGGGAAGTGCTGAAAGAAGCCTGATATAATATACCAGTATATTACTTCAGAAAACTTCAGAACAGTCTCCCCATAAGAGCTCAAGATGTGCTTAGTGCCAAGGGAGGTCACACTAAATACTGACTTTTGCCTGAAAATTTGTTCTGAAAATTTGGGGGGGGGGTTGTTTTATTTTTTTTTGTACATATTTCCTGTGTTTTCTGTTAGTATCTTAATAAAGAGACAGAAAAATAAATATGGATGGTCATTAAAACTTTGCTAAAACAACAAACCTAATGGTGGCCTAAGACTTTTGCACAATACTGTAGGTGGTGAGAGTCCACAAGCTGTTTCATATGGGATATACATTCCTTCCAAGAAGCGGCAGTTTCCCAACCCTCAAAAGCCTATAAAAACACTCCCACCTCACTCATACCTTAGTTTTTAAATGTTGCCTCCATTGGAGGTGGTTGAAGCATAATGATGCGCATGGTTTCTTCAATATGTTCTGAAGTGCCTTTTACCGAAGCCCAGTTCACCTCAGAGTATGTCAGAGCTTGTCAGAGGGATCTGAAGAGAGTTCGGCCCCATGATACTATTTTTTGTGAAGTCCTACATGGCCTCTCTTTATATTCAGTCACAGGGACTCGTCTTTTGCCTCCCTTTACAGATCGTTATACTCCTACCCAAATACCTCTACTAATATGTTTCAGTAGTGGTTTGGTTATCGGCTACTAAATGGACGAGTGTCTATGGGTAAGTATAATTGTCTATTTTTTTAATAGATATTCACAGCTCTGTGTATGGTATATGTGTATTTATGGCCTAGGAACAGATTCTTACTATTTCCCTTGCTTGTTATTTTTTGTGCAAAAAATGTCACGCCTTTTTTTTACATGAACATGCAAACATGCCTTTAACCCTGCGCATATTAATCCGTTGGGTTCGTGTGCCATTATTTTCACATGCGCACCCAGGCGCGTGGTTACAATGGCGCTTATATGCTCGTCTGATTCTCGCACCTTTTTTGTGCTCATTGCGCATCTACAGAATTTTGCAGCACAATAAAGCTCTTAAGATTTGAATTATGCATCACTATTGGCGTATCAATATTTTGCACATGTGATGATGCATCAATGGATGCGCAATTTAGCGCACTTTTTCTATAAATTTAGCATTGAAATTTGCACAATCTGACATTAACTGCTTACCTAGGCTACACTTGCTTGCTTAGCACTTTAATATCCTTCCAACACTATATAAAGGGGGGGATATTTTTCCTTCTCCTCAAAAAGCTTGCCTTAAGGAGGTAATAGTAATTATTGCATTTCTATTTTACTGACATTTTTTTGCCATAATGGAGCTGCACCAATCTGTCCCTAAAATTACCATAGGAACTGAGTCTACTGAACATCTTTCTACCAAAGCGAAGTGTGCTTATTGTAAAACAACTTAAGTTGTATCTATGTGACTCATGCTTAGATTTTTTTATCTCCTACCATTCAATCTAATGATGTTTCTATGTGTACTAATGCACCTACTGTCTCCTCCTTACACAAAGATGCAGATGGTGTACCTCCAGCAATGAAACAGTTCATTGCAACTGTCAATACGAAGGCCCTGGCTGCACTACCGCCCTCAAATAAGCAAAAATGAGGAGTTCAGATTTTACCTTCTTTTAGTAATAAAAGTACTGACCTACAAAATACTGAAGTATCTTCAAATTATAAAGATTCTTCTAATAGTGAGGCTCCTCATCACAGGTAGAACCTGAAAATGTCCTTTTTCTTTCATATAATTGGCGAGAGTCCACAAGCCTGTCACTGATGGGATATACATTCCTACCAGGAGGAGGCAAAGTTTCCCAAACCTCAAAAGCCTATAAATACCCTGCCCACCTCACTCATACCTCAGTTTTAAAAACTTTGCCTCCTTAGGCGGTGGTGAAGCACGATGTGCTTAATTCTTCAGTGAAAGGTTCTTCTAAGTATATTGAAGCCCAGTTCCTCTCTAAGTACAGTGTTTGTCTGAGGGAAGTGAAGGGAGTACTGCTTGATGCCACCATGTTTTTGCCTCTGGGAAAGCTTTGCATACAAGCTCTCTGTAAATTCGGTCACAGGGATTCATTTGCTGCCTCCCTTTACAGATCAACGTTATACTCCTCTACCATTACCTCTGCTGATATGTTTCAGTTCTGGTTTGGCTGTCTGCTATATGATGATGGGTGTCTTAAATGGTAAGTATAAATTTTATTTTTTAAACAGACACTCTCAGCTATGGATTGGGCACTTTTTATGTAAAGTTGTTTTATATATTATTATATATATTTGCCTTGAGTCAGTATTTCATTGCTTTTTATATTAGTTATATCAGGTGGAGTTTGTGAAACTTTTTTGTGTTTGGGGGCTAGTAATCTTTATTTTCATCATATAATGGTTTTAAGGTTTTTACCTTAGTTTTTATTCTTGCCTCCATTTTTTACTAGGTTTAATTTTAATTGTAATTCCGTGTGCAAATGTGCACGCAATGCTTCTATTTATGTGATGCGTGATGCCTCATGATTTTGCAACGTATTTTTGGTGCCAAAATTTTGCACATTTTTTAGGGTTTATAATCTACTCCCCCTAGTCACTCTGTGCTCTATTATAATATTAGAGAGCTTTGTGCAGCATTTGTTTTTATAAATTAGATACTATATTTAACATGTGTGCTCTTTTTTTACCATTTTCTCTAGCCTGTTTTTTCTATGGAGTTTGGCTATTAATTTGCAGATATATAATTAACTTTTCAAAAAAAAATTATTTTTTGCAATTATGTCTCACACTGAACCTTCCTCAGATGTTACCATATAAACTGAGCTGCATGAACATGTTTCTTCTAAAGCTAAGTCTGTTTGTTGTAAACCAAGCTAATCTGAATTCTTCAGCTCAATTGTGTTTTAATAAATTATTACATGCTAATATTTCTATGAGTAAAAATGCATCCTCTGTTATTCCATCTCAGTCTAATGTAAGGCATTCCTGCAGAAATCAAAGATTTTTTTGCTGCAGCCATAGTGAAGGCTATGGCCCCTATTTATGAAAGTCTGGCGGACCTGATCCGACAGTGCGGATCAGGTCCGCTAGACCTCGCTGAATACGGCGAGCAATACACTCGCCGTATTCAGCATTGCACCAGCAGCTCACAAGAGCTGCTGGTGCAACGCCACCCCCTGCTGACTCGCCGCCGCCAGCAGGGGGTGTCAATTAACCCGATCATACTCGATCGGGTTGATTTCCGGCGATGTCTGTCCGCCTGCTCAGAGCAGGCAGACAGGTTATGGAGCAGCGGTCTTTGTGACCGCTGCTTCATAACTGCTGTTTCTGGCGAGCCTGCAGGCTCGCCAGAAACACGGTGCATCAAGCTCCATACGGAGCTTGATAAATATGCCCCTATGACTGCTATACCGTCTTCAAATAAACATAAAAGGACTTTACAAGATTTTCCTAAGTCTAGGTAATTTTGTACTGACTGACAGCATACTGATGTGTCTTCTACTGATGGGAGTTCCTCTGATTCAGAGGATCCTACATCAGAGACAAAAGTTGATAGAGCTTTTTTTTTATTTAAAATTGAACATATTCGCTCACTTTTGAAGAAAGTATTATTTACGTTGGGTATTGAGGAGTCTAAACCTCCTGATGATAAATCTTGTAGGGCACGATACGATATACGGCGTAGTTTTCGGCGCAAGCGAGGGAACCCGCGCCGCCTGTAGTTTCACCTTGCACATCGGGGTATTACATATACCCCGCAGGCAGTTCCTAAAGTGCTGTAAGTCTGATAAACTAGCGATGTCCAGAAATAAGCGTAACTACAAATTTCTGGAGTCGCTAGTGACTTACGGCACTTTAGAAACTGCCGGTGCCTAAGAAAAGTTAAAAAATATTTTTAAATCTCCCGTAACTGTCTAACCTGCCTCCCAAAAATAAGCCCAATACGTAAACCCCTATATCCGCAATCCCCCCTCTCACTCCTAATAATAAATGTATTAACCCCTACACCGACAATCCCCCACAACGCAATAAGCCTAATTATTAACCCCTTAACCACCATAGCCCACACCGCAATAAACCTATCCTAGTATTAACCCCTAAACTACCGCTCCTGGACCCCGCCGCCACCTACATTAAATTTATGAACCCCTAATCTGACCCCCAACACCGCCGCCACCTACATTAAATTTATTAACCCCTAATTTGACCCCCCTACACTGCCGCCACCTACATTAAATTTACTAACCCCTAAACCTAAGTCTAACCCTAACACCCCCCTAACTTAATTATTATTTAAATAAATCTAAATAATATAACTATTATTAACTAAATTATTCCTATTTAAAACTAAATACTTACCATTGTAGCTATTTTATGATTTATTTTTATTTTACAGGCAACTTTGTATTTATTTTAACTAGGTACAATAGCTATTAAATAGTTAATAACTATTTAATAGCTACCTAGTTAAAATAATTACAAAATTACATGTAAAATAAATCCTAACCTAAGTTACCATTATACCTAACACTACACTATCAATAAATTAATTAAATAAATTAACTACAATTATCTAAAATAAAATACAATTAAATAAACTAAACTATAGTACAAAAAACCTCTAAATTACAAAAAAAAAAAAATATTACAAGAAGTTTAAACTAATTACACCTAATCTAAGCCCTAGCCCCCTAATAAAATAAAAAAAGCCCCCCAAAATAATAAAATGCCCTACCCTATACTAAATTACAAATAGCCCTTAAAAGGGCCTTTTGTGGGGCATTACCCCAAAGTAATCAGCTCTTTTACCTGTAAAAAAAAAAGAACAATCCCCCCCAACATTACAACCCACCACTCACACACCCCTACTTTAAAACCCACCCGATCCCCACTTAAAATAACTAACACTACCCCATTGAAGATCACCCTACCTTGAGCCGTCTTCACCCAGCCGGGCCGAAGTCTTCATCCGATCCGGGCACAAGTGGTCCTCCAGCCGGGCAGAAGTCTTCATCCGATCGGGGCAGAAGAGGTCCTCCATCCGGCAGAAATCTTCATCCAAGCGGCATGTTCTATCTTCATCCTTCCGGCGAGGAGCAGCTCCATCTTGAAGACATCCGACACGGAGCATCCTTCCTGCATGACAACTATCCGACGAATGGCTGGTCCTTTAAATGACATCATCCAAGATGGCGTCCCCCGAATTCGATTGTCTGATAGGATTCTATCAGCCAATCGGAATTAAGGTAGGAAAAATCTGATTGGTTGATTTAATCAGGAAATCAGATTGAACTTCAATCCGATTGGCTGATTGGATCAGCCAATAGAATGCAAGGTCAATTCTATTGGCTGATCCAATCAGCCAATCGGATTGAACTTCAATCTGATTGGCTGATTAAATCAACCAATCGGATTTTTCCTACCTTAATTCCGATTGGCTGATAGAATCCAATCAGCCAATCAGAATTCGATGGACGCCATCTTGGATGACGTCATTTAAAGGACCAGCCATTCATCGGGTAGTCGTCGTGCAGGAAGGATGCTCCGCGTTGGATGTCTTCAAGATGGAGCCGCTCCTCGCCGGAAGGATGAAGATAGAACATGCCGCTTGGATGAAGATTTCTGCCGGATGGAGGACCTCTTCTGCCCCGATCGGATGAAGACTTCTGCCCGGCTGGAGGACCACTTGTGCCCGGATCGGATGAAGACTTCAGCCCGGCTGGGTGAAGACGGCTCAAGGTAGGGTGATCTTCAATGGGGTAGTGTTAGGTTTTTTTAAGGGGGGATCGGGTGGGTTTTAGAGTAGGGGTGTGTGGGTGGTGGGTTGTAATGTTGGGGGGGTTGTTCTTTTTTTTACAGGTAAAAGAGCTGATTACTTTGGCGCAATGCCCAGCAAAAGGCCCTTTCAAGGGCTATTTGTAATTTAGTATAGGGTAGGGCATTTTATTATTTTGGGGGCTTTTTTATTTTATTAGGGGGCTTAGATTAGGTGTAATTAGTTTAAACTTCTTGTAATATTTTTTTATTTTTTGCAATTTAGTGTTTGCTTGTTTTTTTTGTACTATAGTTTAGTTTATTTAATTGTATTTTATTTTAGATAATTGTAGTTTATTTAATTAATTTATAGATAGTGTAGCGTTAGGTGTAATGGTAACTTAGGTTAGGATTTATTTTACAGGTAATTTTGTAATTATTTTAACTAGGTAGCTATTAAATAGTTATTAACTATTTAATAGCTATTGTACCTAGTTAAAATAAATACAAAGTTGCCTGTAAAATAAAAATAAATCATAAAATAGCTACAATGTAATTATTAATTATATTGTAGCTATCTTAGGGTTTATTTTATAGGTAAGTATTTAGTTTTAAATAGGAATAATTTAGTTAATAATAGTTATATTATTTAGATTTATTTAAATAATAATTAAGTTAGGGAGGTGTTAGGGTTAGACTTAGGTTTAGGGTTTAATAAATTTAATGTAGGTGGCGGTGGTGTAGGGGGGTCAGATTAGGGGTTAATAAATTTAATGTAGGTGGCGGCAGTGTAGGGGGTCAGATTAGGGGTTAATAAATTTAATGTAGGTGGTGGCGGTGTAGGGGGGTCAGATTAGGGGTTAATAAATTTAATGTAGGTGGCAGCGGTGTAGGGGGGTCAGATTAGGGGTTAATAAATGTAATGTAGGTGGCGGCGGGGTCCGGAAGCGGTGGTTTAGGGGTTAAACACTTTATTTAGGTGTGGCGGGGTCCGGGAGCGGCGGTTTAGGGGTAAATACATATAATGTAGGTGGTGGTGGGCTCCGGGAGTTTAGGGGTTAATACACTTTCGGCTAGATTTGGAGTTTGGCGGTAAAAGGGCTGTTAACGCTCCGCGGGTTTTTTTCTGGCCGCACCATAAATTTAACTCTGGTATCGAGAGTTCAAACAAATGCTGCGTTCAAACAAATTCCATCAGCCAATCAGAAAATTCCTACCTTAATTCCGATTGGCTGATAGAATCCTATCAGCCAATCGGAATTCGAGGGACGCCATCTTGGATGACGTCCCTTAAAGGAACCGTCATTCGTCGTCTAGTCGTCGGAAGAAGAGGATGGATCCGCGCTGGAGGTCTTCAAGATGGAGCCGGTCGTCATCGGATGGAAGAACATAGAAGATGCCGCTTGGAGAAGATGTTTGCCGGTCCGGATGTCCTCTTCTTGCCGGATAGGAGGAAGACTTTGGAGCACCGGATTATGGATCGCCAACCCCCGCTTGGGTTGGATGAAGATCTTGGAGCCAGGACGGATCGGTGATACCTGGATGGTGAAGACAAGGTAGGAAGATCTTTAGGGGATTAGTGTTAGGTTTATTTAAGGGGGTTTGGGTTAGATTAGGGGTATGTGGGTGGTGGGTTGTAATGTTGGGGGGGGGGTATTGTATGTTTTTTTTTACAGGCAAAAGAGCTGAAATTCTTGGGGCATGCCCCGCAAAGGGCCCTGTTCAGGGCTGGTAAGGTAAAAGAGCTTGTAATTTTTGTATTTTAGAATAGGGTAGGGAATTTTTTATTTTGGGGGTCTTTGTTATTTTATTAGGGGGCTTAGAGTAGGTGTAATTAGTTTAAAATTGTTGTAATATTTTTCTTATGTTTGTAAATATTTTTTTATTTTCTGTAACTTAGTTCTTTTTTATTTTTTGTACTTTAGCTAGTTTATTTAATTGTATTTATTTGTAGCAATTGTGTTTAATTAATTTATTGATAGTGTAGTGTTAGGTTAATTGTAGGTAATTGTAGGTAGTTTATTTAATTATTTTATTGATAGGGTAGTGTTAGGTTTAATTATATCTTAGGTTAGGATTTATTTTACAGGTAAATTTGTAATTATTTTAACTAGGTAACTATTAAATAGTTCTTAACTATTTAATAGCTATTGTACCTGGTTAAAATAAATACAAAGTTACCTGTAAAATAAATATTAATCCTAAAATAGCTATAATATAAATGTAATTTATATTGTAGCTATATTAGGATTTATTTTACAGGTAAGTATTTAGCTTTAAATAGGAATCATTTATTTAATAAGAGTTAATTTATTTCGTTAGATAAAAATTATATTTAACTTAGGGGGGTGTTAGTGTTAGGGTTAGACTTAGCTTTAGGGGTTAATACATTTATTAGAATAGCGGTGAGCTCCGGTCGGCAGATTAGGGGTTAATAATTGAAGGTAGGTGTCGGCGATGTTAGGGAGGGCAGATTAGGGGTTAATACTATTTATGATAGGGTTAGTGAGGCGGATTAGGGGTTAATAACTTTATTATAGTAGCGCTCAGGTCCGCTCGGCAGATTAGGGGTTAATAAGTGTAGGTAGGTGTCGGCGACGTTGTGGGGGGCAGATTAGGGGTTAATAAATATAACATAGGGGTCGGCGATGTTAGGGGCAGAAGATTAGGGGTACATAGGGATAACGTAGGTGGCGGCGATTTGCGGTCGGAAGATTAGGGGTTAATTATTTTAAGTAGCTTGCGGCGACGTTGTGGGGGGCAAGTTAGGGGTTAATAAATATAATATAGGGGTCGGCGGGGTTAGGGGCAGCAGATTAGGGGTACATAAGTATAACGTAGGTGGCGGTCGGCAGATTAGGGGTTAAAAATTTTAATCGAGTGGCGGCGATGTGGGGGGACCTCGGTTTAGGGGTACATAGGTAGTTTATGGGTGTTAGTGTACTTTAGGGCACAGTAGTTAAGAGCTTTATAAACCGGCGTTAGCCAGAAAGCTCTTAACTCCTGCTTTTTTCAGTCGGCTGGAATCTTGTCGTTAGAGCTCTAACGCTCACTGCAGAAACGACTCTAAATACCGGCGTTAGAAAGATCCCATTGAAAAGATAGGCTACGCAAATGGCGTAGGGGGATCTGCGGTATGGAAAAGTCGCGGCTGTAAAGTGAGCGTTAGACCCTTTAATCACTGACTCCAAATACCAGCGGGCGGCCAAAACCAGCGTTAGGAGCCTCTAACGCTGGTTTTGACGGCTACCGCCGAACTCTAAATCTAGGCCTTTATTAGGTATTTCGGTGGGGGATTGCGGTTGACAAGTAGATAGACATTGCGCATGCGTTAGGTGTTTTTTTTTTGCAGGTATTTTAGGGAGTTACGTGCTCCCATACTCAGCGCAAGGTCTGCTACTGCTGCATTTTATGGCGAGGTGAAAATGGAGTAAGATTTCTCCATTTTCGCCACGTAAGGCCTTGCGCTGGATATTGGATACCGATTTACGATGCGATCCCATGTTAGCCTATGGGAGTAAGTTGTATGCTACGCCGTATATGTGATACCAAACCCGGGCAAAAAACGGCGTCGCCGGCTTTTGTGGGCGACGCTGCATATCGGTTGGGGCCCATAATTGTTTCAAATCTGTATTTAAGACTACTGTTATTACACCTGAAGTTTTGTCTATTCCAGACGTGATCTCTAATGTGATTGCTAAAGAATGGTCTAAACCTGGTACCACTTTTAACCCTTTTTCTAGGTTTAAAAATGGTATCCTTTGTCTGTTGCTAATTTGGTACTTTGGGAAACAAACCCTAAGGTTGATGGGGCTATTTCCACTCTTCCTAACGGTACTACCATTCCTATGGATGACAGCACTTCTTTTAAAGACCCTTTAGATAGTAAGCTTGAATCTTATCTTAGAAGGGCATATTTACATACTGGCTAAATTCTTAGAGCAGTTATATCTATGGCTGATGTTGCTGCTTCTTCTACTTTTTGGTTAGACAGTTTAGTTCAGCAGTTGTCTTAAGACCCTGAATTATCTAACATTATCCTTTTACTTCAACATGCAAATAATTTTCTTTGCAATGCAATTTTTGATGTTATGAAAATCAAGGTCAAAATTGTCTTTAGCTATTCTAACTAGAAGAGCTTTATGGCTTAAATCTTGGAATGCTGACATGGTCTGTAGAACAATATTAATGTCTCTCTCTTTTCAAGGTAAGAACCTTTTTGGTTCTCAATTGAATTCTATAATCTCCACTATTACTGGAGGAAAGGGAGTTTTTCTTCCCCAAGACAAAAAAATCTAAGGGAAAATTTAAAGCTACCAATCGTTTTTGTTCCTTTCAGAATAGAGAACAGAAAACTGCTCCCTCCCCTAAAGCCTCTGGCTCTAATTGGAGACCATCTCCAAATAGGAATAAATCCAAGCCATATAAGAAACAGAAATCGGTCCCTAAACCTGCATTAAGGTACAGCCTTTAATCCAATTCTTCTGGTGGGGGCAGACTAAAGCTATTTCAAGAATGTTGGGCAGACTCTCTCCAAAATCAGTGATTTCAGAATATTATTTCTCAGGTGTATTGAATTGGATTCAGAATAAGACCTACCATGGGAAGATTCCATCTCACCCATGTACCAAAAAACCCAGTAAATCCCCAAGCATTTCTGAAATGTGTTTCAGATCTAGAACTCTTGGGGATATTTGTCCGAGTTCCTCTATAGGAACAGGGGTTGGGTTTTTATTTAAATCTTTTCATTGTCCCAAGAAAGGAAAACTCAGAATTATTTTGGATTTAAAAACTTTAAATTGATTTGTAAGAACTTTCAAATTGGTGACTATAAGAACTACTCTGCCTTTTGTTCAGCAAGGTCATTTTATGTCCACAATAGACTTACAGGATGCTTACCTTCACATCCCAATCCCCCAAGATCAGTATAGATTTCAGAGATTCTCTTTTCTAGACAAATATTACCAATTTATCGATCTTCCATTTGGCCTAGTAACAGCTCCAAAAATATTCTCAAAGGCTCCTGTTCCTGCAGAACATGGTATGCAGATCTAGTGCAGATGTCCTCATTCATCTCTTCCATGAATTCTTCCTCTAAGACAAGATCTATTGTTGCAAGGTCCTCTTTACCATCAGGATCTCAAATCTATACATTTAACGGAGTGGAGTTTGAACACCTAGTTTTGAGACAGAGGTTTCTTGGATTCGGTCATTGAAAATTTCATACAAGCTATTAAGCCCGTGACACACCAGATTTATCACTAAATTTGGAAGGCCTATTTTGAGTTGTGCTCTTACAAAATGATTTTCTTGGTATTCCTTGGAATTTCTAGAATTCTTAATTTTTTACAGGATGGACTTGACAAGGGTTTGTCCGCTAGTTTCCTAAAGGGTCAAATTTTATGCTTTCTCTTCTTTTTCATAGGAAGTTAGCTTACCTTCCTGATGTTCAGAATTTTGTCCAGGTGTTCGAATTAGGCCAGTTGTAAAACGAATTTCTCCACCCTGGAATACAAACCTATTTTTTTTCCATATTACAAGGTCATCCCTTTGAACCAATGTGTTCCATTGACATTCTGCGATCTAGGAAAATACTTTAACAATCTTTTCTGCAATGAGAGTTTCTGAGTTGTCAGGACTGTCTTGTGATTCTCCATTTTAATCATTCACAAGGATAAGGCTGTACTTAATTCCAAAATATGATTTCCTTCCTAAGGTTATTCATTTGTGTCCAGATCCTACTAACTCTAAGGAGCAACTGTTACCGTAACTGTTACTTACTAAGATAGCATTGGCTTCTTGGCTTAAAGGGATATTAAACCATTTTTTTCTTAAATGATTCAGATAGAACAATGCGGTTTTAAGCCAATTTCTAATTTACTCCTATTATCATTTTTTCTTTGTTCTCTTGGTATGTTTATTTGAAAAAAGCTGGAATGTAAGCTTAGGAGCAAGACCATTTTTTTGGCTCAGCACCCTGGGTAGTGCTTACTGATTTGTGGCTATATTTGGACACCAATCAGCAAGTGCTACCCAGGTTCTGAACCAAAAATGGTCCGACTCCTAAGCTTACATTACTGATTTTCAAATAAAGATACCAAGAGAACAAAGACAATTTGATAATAGGAATAAATTAGAAAGTTGCTTAAAATTGCATGCCCTATCTGAAGCATGAAAGAAAAAAATTGGGTTTTATAGCCCTTTTAAACGTGATTTACAAGGCTTAGTTGGTGGCGGGAAAGTTGCCTCCTAAGAGTATCACAACTCTTTCTTCAAGAGCAGTTGTAACATTGGGGGCATTTTAAAATATGCATTTTTAGAGCAAATTTGCAAAGCTGTTACATGGTCTTCTCTGTGCAATTTTTAAAAATTTTATCGGTTTGACCATCTTCTAGGGCATTCATCCCAGATGTTATGGAGGACTGTGGACCATCATTGAAAACAAAATGTATGCTTTCCTAATTCTTTTATTTCGGAATAATGATAGTCCACAGGCCCCACCAATTTAAATTTGCGGGTGACAGTTTTAATCACACCTCTACAGACCCTGCTTTTTCTTTACTACCTAAAGGTTTCCTATTCTCTACTTGGCTATATGTAAAACTGAAAGGTGGTAGGGATTTTAATCTCTGGTATAGGTTCTTGGCCCCCTCCTAGTGGTGGGAAATATATCCCATTTGTTATGGAGGACTGTGGAATTTATCAGGTAAGCATACATTTGGTTTTTATTGTCCCATATATTTTAAGTGGAGAAACTCTTGCTTGGAGGGCAACCTACTGCAGCTTAGATAGTGGTGGTCACTATCACTGTCCTTGCTCTGCGCCCTGAAGGAGTTAGGTCTGGGCTGGGAGTGAAAATTGCTGTTGGGCTACTTATCAGCACTGCTCTCACAGCTTGGGGTGCTCAGTATGTAGCAGATATGTTGTGAATAGGGTGGTTCTAGATCAGATGTACAGCTTTGTGGCAACCTTTGTCGGTTTCCCTTATATATCAAGGCTGGCGTATTTTATTATGGGCAACATTTTCTAATGCTGCCCTATTTTTCTAAATTATCTTTGTCCTACTAGAGCACTGATTAGGGTAACTTAACACTCACCAGCACTCCATTTAACTGGCTGTTTAGAAACCTTGATATATTGCACACAGTGTACATGGGCTGTATATATTCTCCATACAGTGTGCAAGCACCAGCAAAATACGCACAGTAAACATATAGTACATATATAACCATTCTGTATTCATAGCACAAACATTTTTTTTATAATATACATTCACAAGCCATACAGCTGATTTAACCACCTGCACGGCCTGAATATCCTTAAATGCGTTAAAAGTACCCCATTCCCTTACCTTATAAAGCTCATAATTATTATAAACATTAACACTGGTTCCATCTTAGGGTGGGGCTTTATTTAAAGGGGTGGAACTATCTGAGGGTGGGGCTTTATTTAAAGGGGTGTGGTCTAGAGTCCCATCATCTTAAAAATTCACCAGCTGCCACTGCTCAGATGGTGCTTTAGCTGCTTTAGATTTACAGTTTCACAAAATTAATCCTCCATAAAAGCTCATTAACACTTAAGACCTGTGTCTCTTTTCTGAGGTTCATAATAGCTTCAGGGAGTATGCATTTGTCTGAAAAATCATTGTAGGCTGCAGCTGCGTCCTCTCCCTTCTGTTGCTCAGTGCATATAGTGCATGGGTTTCATATCCCTTTAATGTCTGTGCAGGAAAATAGAATGTACATACACTTGTGTGATTGTTGAATGTATACATAGTGATTAATAAAGCCTAAATATAGAACACAAGTGGTGTTATGTTAAATGCAACAGTCAACTATGAATACAATCCATTGTGTAATGTTAAACCTAAGAAATGGAATACAGCCTCTGCTGTAAGCAAAATGAGCATGTGAACAGCTCCTGCACGTGCCTCTCACATTTTGTTCCCCTTGTAGAAACAATGGAGTGCTGTTATACACACAAGCATAATAATTCTGAAAACCATAATTGCTGGGAAAGATCAAGTCATCTATTCTTTAAGGCTATTTGTTGGGGGTGTTATAAAATTAGGACATTTTATTTGCAATACAACTAGCACAACCAAATTAAAAAATGTATAGGTTAAATTAAAGGGGCATAAAACATCTTATCTTTATTTGCATAGACAATATCTGCAATGAAACAATTGATTGCAAAATGTTTGCATACACAATCAATTTGTTTTAAAAGTTCTAAAACTGTTAGCAGAAGTGAGGGCTGTGGCAAAAATAATGCAAATTTGCGGATGTATTTATGAATTTATGGCTGGACAGGTTCCCAGAGAGGGAACCTGTCTACCAGCTATTGCCACCAGTGAAGCAGAATCACTATGGTAAAATCTTGTGCAACCAATCCCATAAATGCAGGAGATAATAACCCTAGTCTGATCAGTCAGCAATGATTTTAGTCTGTTACCTCTGAAGTTAGGATGCTTCTTAAATTGCATGTGAGAGCCTGCAATTACAAGTAATGCAAAGCTATGAATGACTCTTCATAAACAAGACCCCCCTTAAAGTGTCTACATTAAAGGCAGGGGTCAAGTCCAGTGGGAATGCATGGAAACTGAGTTCCTGCACTAAGTTTCTCTTGGACAGAAAACAGAAACCCTTTAGTAAACGCTGCTGGTGGGAGGAACTGGAGCAAAGTTGGATAGTGAGATTCTCTAATAATGGGCAGTATTACTTCCTACAATACACTAAATGCAAGCCTGACAGCGGCCCTGCTGTGTGATCACCCCGCACTGTGTGCAACACATGAGGATTACATTTCTGTGTGGCTTGCTCTGGGGTTATTTAGCTCCCCTCAGCAGAACCAGGACTATTGCACCTTAAAGGGACATGAAACCCAAGTTTTTTCTCTCATGATTCACATAGAACATGCAATTTTAAACAACTTTCCAATGTACTTCTATTAGCTAATGTGCTTCATTCACTTGATAGCCTTTGTTGGAAAAGCATATCTAAATATGCTCAGTAGCTGCTGATTGGTGGCTGTACATAGAAGCCTTGTGTGATTGGCTCATCCATGTGCATTGTTATTTCTTCAATAAAGGATACCTAAAGAATGAAGCAAATTAGATTAAAATGTTGTTTAATATAAATGAAAATAAATGTATTCTCTATCTGAATCATGAAAGAAAATTTTGGGGTTTCATGTCCCTTTAAGTGGATGAGATTCAGTGACCGAGTTGCTGTCAGACTTTTTCTTGTGAAATGCTTGTGCAATGCCGCCCCCTGCACATTCACAGCCAATTGGCCGCTAGCAGGGGGTGTCAATCATCCCGATCATATCAGATCTGCATGATTGCAGTCCGCCGCCTCAGAGGTGACGGATGAGTTAAGGAGCAGTGGTCTTACGACCGCTGCTTTTTAACTTGTGGTTCAGGCGAGCCGGAAGGCTTGCGCGGAAACAGCAGCATCCGCTGCCTAATAAATCTACCCCTTGGAATTGATCTTTTGTAGTTTGAAGTTTATACGTTTTATTATTTTTAAGGTATTTCAAATTGCTTTGTTTTGCATCAGTGCAGGTTGCAGAGTTATTGTCACCACCTGACATGCTCAGTAGAGAGCTTCTTAATTGAAAACATTATCAATCTAGCGGCAGAGCAGGAGTTAGTCTACAAAGAAGAACCTGCAATTAGAATCATCAGTGCTGAGTTAACATTTTGATATATTGCGATCTAATGGGATTTTACTGAGATTTCATAGTGAGGAGGTAATTAAAGTGACCTTGCATATGCCAGATGCACTCTCTTGCCAAGTCCTTGGGCATGCATCCTAATTGGATGCTCCAAGTTGCTTTACAATGACATGCAGCACGCTGAGGAAATTTTGAGGTAGAGCTGTTCAGGTGATATATTCTCTAGTCAGATTTCTACATAAATGCTGTATCAATTTCAAGTGATTTAACATTTGGGTATCATGTCCAAGAGCTTCTTCCCACAGAGGTTTGAAAGACCTTCAGACACAACCAGGAAACTGCCCTCTCCCTCCTTCTTTTCTTGGTTCTTGTCTTAGTTGTGGCACAGTAGTAAAGCAGATTTTGCTTGAAATGGCAGACTGTGCGCCCTCTATCCTGACAGATAATTTAAATAAAAGGATTGTCATAGGCACATGAAAGGGACATGGAACACGTTTCTTTCATGCTTCACAAAGAGCATACAATTTTCAAATTTTACTTCTATTTTTAATTTTGAACAACCTCTGCGTATCGTTTGTTGAAGAAGCAGCAATGCACTACTGGGATCTTGCTGAACACTAATCAGCAGCTATCTCTAAGATACTGCGCTTACGTAGGTATGCTTTTCAACAATGGATACCAACAAAGCAAAGCAAATTAAAGGGACAGTCTACACCAGAATTTTTATTGTTTTAAAAGATAGATAATCCCTTTATTACCCATTCCTTAGTTTTGCATAACCAACACAGTAATATTAATATACTTTTAACCTCTGTGATTATCTTGTATCTAAGCCTCTGCAGACTGCCCCTTTATTTCAGTTCTTTTGACAGACTTGCAATTTAGCCAATCAGTGCCTGCTCCCAGATAACTTCACGTGCACGAGCACAGTGTTATCTATATGAAACACATGAACTAACACCCTCTAATGGTGAAAAACTGTTAAAATGCATTCTGAAAAGAGGTGGCCTTCAAGGTCTAAGAAATTAGCATATGAACCTCCTAAGTTAAGCTTTCAACTAAGAATACCAAGAGAACAAAGCAAAATTGGTGATAAAAGTAAATTGGAAAATTGTTTAAAATTACATGCTCTATCTGAATCATGAAAGTTTATTTTGGCCTAGACTGTCCCTTTAAGTTTAAAATTGTATATTCTATCTGAATCATGAAAGAAATTGAGTTTCATGTCTCCTTACATTTTCATACTCTGCCACAACCCAAAGCCATTGCATTATGTATTATACACAATCCTCCTACAAGCCTACATTCATTTATGTAATATAAAATGTATCTGTGCCCCCTTCCTGCTGAATAAGAGTTTGTTTAAATTTTAAAAGGAAAGAAAAAAATATAAAATACTTTTTTTCCCTATAATGTATCTGGATGAGGGTTTTTGAAAAGATGAATGAGAGGTAAAGAAAAGTGTATTAGGGAAATGAAGGCAAGAGTGGGAGAATGAGAAATAGGGAAATGAAGGCAAGAGTGGGAGAATGAGAAATAGGGAAATGAAGGCAAGAATGGGAGGATGAGAGAGGGTTGCATGTGAGGGAGAGGAGGAATGTAAAGATGACCAGGGGCTTATTAGAAGGGAGAGTGAACTTAGGTAGTGCTTATTTATTGTCTCTTGTGATGTAATATTCAATGCCTTATGTGATGTCGATCAATGCTCCCAAGGGGGGGATTGGTAGGAGTTTGTTAGGAATTCTCTTGCTTTTAAATATTTGAAATAAAACTTAAATGGCTTTAATGTTTGTTTTTTGCCCCAAAAAATAATATATATATAATGTTATTTTTTATTAATTTTTTACTGCTGCCTCTCTGAGCTGTTTTACCACGGAAAAGTTACTGACCTTAAATATCCTACACTGCTGGCTACAAAACAGGATCGAGTATGGCAAAACATATATTCATTCTGTAATATGCTATTTATTTGGAAATAATGTATACAATTTTGTAAACTAGATTTTTTCTAGTTTGAATACGATGGTAAACAAATAAAAAGCCTTTTTTTAATCATTTATTCATGTTTATATTTTGACATTTATTTTTCCTCCCATCTGTTCCATGTTTTTACTGCCTTTTTGCATTTCTACTGCACATTGCTTATCTACAGATCCCAGTGGTTAATTCCTAATGTGAATATTTTGCCTTTTTTGAACTCAAGATATTAGGGACCCATTTCCCAGTTTTGCATAATCAACACTGTTATATTAAAGTAATGGTAAATTCTAGCATTTTAAAAACATTAGGATTTACCATCACTTAAAATAAAGGCAACCTTCATTCATTAGTTTAAAAAATTAAAGTATGAAAGGTGCCTATTTCGCCACGGCTTCACTACTACACCTAGCAGCTCTGGCAGTCCATGGCCTATTGCTAAAACAAGAAACAAAGTGGATCGTTAGATTGGATTGTGTAAAGCCTAAAGGCATGAACGAATCCAACAATTATCGGGTGTACCGTGTTTCTGTGAAGTGAGTGGTATATTAAGCTGTACGCAAATAAAGACCACTCATTAGACACAATAGGATTAGCAAGGTTTAATAAGTATGACACTGAGACGGAATAATATGTATTACACAGCCACACGTAGAGGTGGGTGGGTGTTCTGGACAGTCACACTCAGATAATAAGGGACTTAATATAGTAAAAGATCCTTGTTAGGTTTTCTACCATTATGGGATATATACTTTTCGAAAGTCCAAGAGTTAATATCTACACCTTGGCTTGGTATAATAAAGGTAGGACTAAGTGACAATTATATTATGTACAATCCTAAAAAAGCCCTCGCTTGACCCCTCCACCCCTTCTAACTATTGACCGGTCTCCTTACTTCCCTTTGCTTTAAAATTATTGGAACAACTGGTCTATAATCGGCTAACTCAATTTCTCACAACTAACTCCTTACTTGATCCACTACAATCTGGTTTCCGCCCTAAACACTCAACAGAAACCGCTCTTACTAAAGTAACAAAGGACCTATTATCAGCTAAAGCAAAAGGCCACTACTCCTTGCTAATTCTACTTGACTTTTGACACAGTTGACCATCTTCTCCTCCTGAAAATACTACATTCATTTGGCATCCAAGACACAGCCTTCTCCTGGTTTTCCTCATATCTCTCAAACTGCTCATTTTCAGTTTGCTTTAACAACATATCTTCTGATCCTATGCCTCTCTCAGTGGGAGTACCGCAAGGCTCTGTCTTGGGTCCCTTGCTTTTCTCTCTCTATAACATCATCCCTTGGAAAACTTATAGCCTCCTTTGGATTCCAGTACCACTTATATGCTGACACCCAAATCTTTCTTTCCTCTTCTGATATCTCTCCCTCTTTACTCAACCAGATTTCCAACTGCCTCTCTGCAATTTCCTCTTGGATGTCTTCACACTACCTCCAACTCAATCTGTCCAAAACTGAGCTGCTTCTTATTCCCCCCTCTTCGAGACATCCAACACCTGACATTACTCTGATGGTTGGAGACTCTATTCTCAACACCTCACCCCAGGTTCGCTGTCTTGGGGATCACACTTGACTCAGAACTCACATTCAACCTACAGACAAGCGCTTACCAAATCCTGCCGTTCACACCTATGCAACATTTCCAGAATTCGTCCCATCCTTACTCAAAAAACTACAAAAATACTAATTAATTCCCTCATTTTGTCACACATTGATTATTGCAATCTACTTCTAAATGGCCTTCCAAAACACTGCCTCTCCTTCCTCCAATCTATTATGAATGCTTTTGCTAGACTCATCCACCTAAGTCGCCGATCTACATCAGCTGCTCAGCTCTGCCAATCTCTACACTGACTCCCCATACACTCCAGAATACAATTTAAAGTGTTAACCCTAACTCACAAAGCACTCAACAGTCTAACTCCCAACTATATTTCCTCTCTCATTGTGAAATATTCCCAATCCCGTCCTCTTCGATCAACCTCTGACCTATGTGTCTCCACTCCTGTTATCTTTATGTCCTACTCCCATCTCCAAGACTTCTCACGTGCTGCTCCTGTCCTCTGGAACTCTACCCCACTTCATAAGACTGTCTCCAACCTTGTATAGCTTCAGATACTCCTTGAAAACCCACCTATTCAGAAAGGCTTACCATCTCTCCTCCATCTCTCATCCTAACCAAACTAATACATGAACTGCCTGACTCACTGCTGCAACTACAACCGATGTGACAAGCTACCCCAACCTTATGTCTCTGCACCCTAAACCTGTAGACTGTGAGCTCTCCAGAGCAGGGCCCTCTTCCTCCTGTACTAGATTTGTTTACTTTTGTTATGTTTTGTATTTATCACATTGTATACTCTTATCATTGTACAGCGCTACGGAATTTGGCGGCGCTATATAAATAAATAATAATAATGTACATCATGGGCGATAACAATGGCTATGAATGATGGAATCAATACATGACAAGTATATCTTAAGGATGAATGTTCACAGCCAGACGCATATCTTTAGCCATACATACAGTATATATGCTTTACTATGAATTTACATAAGCATGATGATGTAAATAATTATTCCAATCGTGTTAGCCTAATGGGAGAAGTTCACTGTAACTCACACCCTCTACCTATGAAATAGTAAACCGGAACAATTGAAGAGGCGTGGCGGAATGACGCTCAAGTGTGACGATTGGGGGTGTCAATACATACACATTAGCATGAATTGTTTACAAGCGTGGTTTAGTAAGAAATGACTCATATTATGCCAGCCCAATTAGGAAAACGCACACGATATACACCCTTAACCTTACCAATTGGAAAACCGGAATTTTGATAGGGGAGGGGTGGGATGACACAGAGCGTTGTAATTGATTGATTACCTCCCAGTGAGAGTTTTTAAAGTGAAGCCCAAAGTAACTGGGTTTGTCATTTTCCTAAAAAACGTTAACATTGATAAAGGCTATATTATAGGCCGAAACGTGTTTGTTTTGCTGTGTGTTATGCCCCTGGCACCTGAAGTCGACGTCTTCAGTTATCGGCCAGGAAACAGGGGGGGTATATCCACAGTTTATTTAGTAGTGATGGTGGGGTTTCCATTGCAGTGTTACCTGCTTTTTATTCTCATTTTACTCATTAAAGGTTGTTTTAACCAGTATTTACTCTAATAAGAGAAAGAGTGCTATAAACCCTTATCTTTCTCCCTAATCTCTTTTGAGGTAATTTTGTAGCAGTCCATGGCACTTCTAATTTTTTCATTGAGGTGATCTTTCTACCTCTTAACCAATAGCCTTGTGGGATGATCGGCATTATGCTGTAGGCACACAGGCTATTGGGTAAGTGATGGAAATGTCACCTCGTTGTCATGGGCCGCCTTTTTTTAATATCTGATGAATGAAGGTGGCCTTTATTTTTAGTGATGGTAAATCCTAGTGTTTATAAAGTGCTAGGATTTACCATCACTTTAATATACTTTTTACTTATATGATTACCTTGTATCTAAGGCTCTGCAGACTGTCCTCTTATCTCAGTGCTTTTAACAAACTTCCATATCAGCCAATTAGTGCAGACTCCTGCATAATTCCATGTGAGGAAATATATGAACTAGTTTTGTACAAGTGTGAAAAACGAATAAAATGCACTAAGATAATAGGCAGCCTTTAAGGGCTTAGAAATCAGCCTATCCTACCTAGGTTTAGCTTTCAACAAAGAATACCATGCCCTATCAGAATCATGAAAGATTCATTTTGACTTTATTGTCCCTTTAAATAAGATTACTTAAGATTAAAAATGGGGATATTCATAAAGAAAATGACCTTTTTGACATTTGCCTTGTTTATCTTAATAATTAACATTGTTGCTGCTAACATACCTAAGTATGCTTTTTAACAAAGGATACCAAGGGAACAAAGCATATTTGTAGCAGCTACCTAACCTTTCTACTGCCTCAGTAGTGGCCATGTTAAATCATCCTGGACTGGTTATGTTCTAATGTGATAGTTTGGAAGGAAACAGAGGAAGGGATAGCATAAACTGTATCTTGTTCACAGTCATATGTTGGCTGCAGATGCTGTGCACACACCCCAAACATGGCAGACAAGTTTTAAGAACCTTGACAACCACCCACGGAGCTTCATAAATGGAGCCCATGTAGTTAGCACTGTCTACCTTAATAGCATTACCCTATCTGACCATGCAAATTAACAGATTTCAATACTGTTACAAACACTCCATGCACTTGTTTGTAAATTGTTCTAATTAGTCTTTAGTTCTAGGGGTGGCCAATATAGATATATAAACAAGGCCATATTTCTCATAAAGTAATGTAGACAAATGCCCAGAGTAATGATGAGAAATATTTTTTGGCTTGCAGCTTTTAATGGGACATGAAACCTCAAAATTTTCTTAAATGAGTCAGGCAGAACATACCATTTAAAACCACTTTCCAAATTACATTTGTTATTAACTTTACTCCATTCTCTTGGTATCCTTTCTTGAAGCAGCAGCAATACACCAACTGGGAGCTATCTTCACACACAGTTAAGCCAATATGTGCAGCTACCAATCAGCAGCTTGCTCCCTGAACCTACCTAGGTATGCTTTTCTACAAAGGATACTAAGAGAATGTAAATTTGATAACAGAAGTAAATTGGAAAGCTGTTTAAAATTGTATGATTCTATCTGAATCATAAAAGAAAATGTTTGGGCTTTATATGATAATATCCCTTTAACATGCCAACACACAAATTAGCATTTTTTTCGCCATTGTTGTTAGTTGTGTATATCTTTAATAAGAAGATCCCCTTTTCTTTCATATAGGTGTCCACAAGCTGTTTTATTATACATATACATTACTACCAGGAGGAGGCAAAGTTTCCCAAACCTCAAAAATTCTATAAACTCCCTCCTCACATCCAACATATCTCAGTTTTAAACTTTGCCTCCTTACAAGGTGGTTGAAGCATGATGATGTGCTTAATTTCTTCAGTTTAAAAGCACTTCAGAGCATTTTGAAGCCTGGTTCTCCTCAGAGTACAGTGCTTGTCAGACGGACAAGGGAGTAGTGCCTTATGAAACTGGAAAACATTCATGGGCTCTCTATAAATTCGGTTGCAGGGATTAATCTTCTGCCTCCCTTTACAGATCAACATTATACTCCTATTCCATTACCTCTGCTGATATGTTCCAGTACTGGTTTGGCTGTCTGCTATTAGTGGACGAGTGTCTATAGGTAAGTCAATTTTTATTTAATATATAGGGGGGTAGTTATCAAGCCGTCTACTTTTCTGGCTTCGCCGGCCCAATACGCCCGCCTAAGCTCGCCTACCTTCGCCGCCACGGACCTGAAAAAATACGCCTAAGTTATCAAATAAAGCTGTCAAAAAGCCGCGGGGCGATGAGCAGTGGACTGTGACAGTTATCACTCATCCGATCTCGCTGATCTTCGACTTTTTCCTAGCTTTATTGCTAGCCTGTCACTAAGCACCCACACTAAACTACACTGTTTTACCCCCTATACCGGCGCCCCTGGAGCCTCCCGCAACTCAATAAAGTTACTAACCCCTAAACTGCCGCTCCTAGACCCTGCCGCAACTCTTATAAATGTATTAACCCCTAAACCGCCGCTCCCGGACACCGCTGCCACCTACAGTATACCTAGTAACCCCTATCCTGCCCCCCCTACACCGTCGCCCTCTATTATAAAGTTATTAACCCCTATCCTGCTGATCCCGCACCTCTCCGCAACTAAATAAATAGTTTAACCCCTAAACCGCCGCTCTCTGAACCCGCCGCAACCTATATTAAACCTATTAACCCCTATCCTGCCCCCCCTACACTGTTGTCACCTATAATAAATTTATTAACCCCTAATCTGCCTCCCCTACACCGTCGCCCCCTATAATAAATTTATTAACCCCTATCCTGCCCCCCACTACGCCGCCGCCACTGTAATAAAATTATTAACCCCTAAACCTAAGTCTAACCCTAACCCTAACGCCCCCCTAACTTAAATATTAATTAAATAAATCTAAATAAATTAACTCTTATTAACTAAATGAATCCTATTTAAAACTAAATACTTACCTTTAAAATAAACCCTAATATAGCTACAATATAAATAATAATTATATTCTAGCTATCTTAGGATTTATTTTTATTTTACAGGCAACTTTCAATTTATTTTAACTAGGTACAATAGCTATTAAATAGTTATTAACTATTTAATAGCTTACCTAGCTAAAAGAAACTGAAATTTACCTGTAAAATAAATCCTAACCTAAGTTACAATTACACCTAACACTACACTATACTTTAATAAATTATTCCTATTTAAAAATAAATACTTACCTGTAAAATAAACCCTAAGATAGCTACAATATAATTAATAATTATATTGTAGCTATCTTAGGATTTATATTTATTTTACAGGTAACTTTGTATTTATTTTAGCTAGTTAGAATAGTTATTAAATAGTTATTAACTATTTAATAACTACCTAGCTAAAAGAAATACAAAATTACCTGTAAAATAAATCCTAACAATTAAACCTAATACTACACTATCATTAAATTAATTAAATAAACTACCTACAAATAACTATAATTAAATACAATTACATAAACTAACTAAAGGGCCATTTGTGGGGGCATGCCCCAAAGAAAACAGCTCTTTTGCCTGTAAAAGAAAAATACAACCCCCCCCAACATTAAAACCCACCACCCACATACCCCTAATCTAACCCAAACCCCCCTTACAAAAACCTAACACTAATCCCCTGAAGATCATCCTACCTTGTCTTCACTCAGCCGAGCAGCGATGGAACTGAAGTGGACATCCGGAGCGGAAGAAGTTAATCCTCCAAGCGGCGCTGAAGAAATCTTCCATCCGATGAAGTCATCATCCAGGCGGCGCTGAAGAAAAGTCTTCGATCCGGCCGATGTCATCTTCAAAGAGGCGCTGAAGAGGTCTTCTATCCGGGCGATGTCATCTTCCAAGCCGACGCGGAACCTCCTTCTTCACCGACGGACTACGACGAATGAAGGCTCCTTTAAGGGACGTCATCCAAGATGGCGTCCCCTCAATTCCGATTGGCTGATAGGATTCTATCAGCCAATCGGAATTAAGGTAGGAAAAATCTGATTGGCTGATGGAATCAGCCAATCAGATTGAGCTTGCATTCTATTGGCTGTTCCGATCAGCCAATAGAATGCGAGCTCAATCTGATTGGCTGATCGGATCAGCCAATCGGATTGAACTTGATTCTGATTGGCTGACTCCATCAGCCAATCAGAATATTCCTACCTTAATTCCGATTGGCTGATAGAATCCTATCAGCCAATCGGAATTGAGGGGATGCCATCTTGGATGACGTTCCTTAAAGGAGCCTTCATTCGTCGTAGTCCGTCGGTGAAGAAGGAGGTTCCGCGTCGGCGGGAGGAAGATTCAAGACCCGGCTTGGAAGATGACATCGCCCGGATAGAAGACCTCTTCAGCGCCTCTTTGAAGATGACATCGGCCGGATCGAAGACTTTTCTTCAGCGCCGCCTGGATGATGACTTCATCGGATGGAAGATTTCTTCAGCGCCGGTTGGAGGATTAACTTCTTCCGCTCCGGATGTCCACTTCGGTTCCATCGCTGCTCGGCTGAGTGAAGACAAGGTAGGATGATCTTCAGGGGATTAGTGTTAGGTTTTTGTAAGGGGGGTTTGGGTTAGATTAGGGGTATGTGGGTGGTGGGTTTTAATGTTGGGGGGGGTTGTATTTTTCTTTTACAAGCAAAAGAGCTGTTTTCTTTGGGGCATGCCCCCACAAATGGCCCTTTTAAGGGCTGGTAAGGTAAAAGAGCTTTAAACTTTATTTAATTTAGAATAGGGTAGGGCATTTTATTATTTTGGGGGGGGTTGTTATTTTATTAGGGGGCTTAGATTAGGTGTAAGTAGCTTAAAATTGTTGTAATATTTTTAACATGTTTGTAACTTATTTTTTTATTTTTTGTAACTTAGCTTTTTTTTTTTGTTGGTACTTTAGTTAGTTTATGTAATTGTATTTAATTATAGTTATTTGTAGGTAGTTTATTTAATTAATTTAATGATAGTGTAGTATTAGGTTTAATTGTAACTTAGGTTAGGATTTATTTTACAGGTAATTTTGTATTTCTTTTAGCTAGGTAGTTATTAAATAGTTAATAACTATTTAATAACTATTCTAACTAGCTAAAATAAATACAAAGTTACCTGTAAAATAAATATAAATCCTAAGATAGCTACAATATAATTATTAATTATATTGTAGCTATCTTAGGGTTTATTTTACAGGTAAGTATTTATTTTTAAATAGGAATAATTTATTAAATAGTGTAGTGTTAGGTGTAATTGTAACTTAGGTTAGGATTTATTTTACAGGTAAATTTCAGTTTCTTTTAGCTAGGTAAGCTATTAAATAGTTAATAACTATTTAATAGCTATTGTACCTAGTTAAAATAAATTGAAAGGTACCTGTAAAATAAAAATAAATCCTAAGATAGCTAGAATATAATTATTATTTATATTGTAGCTATATTAGGGTTTATTTTAAAGGTAAGTATTTAGTTTTAAATAGGATTCATTTAGTTAATAAGAGTTAATTTATTTAGATTTATTTAATTAATATTTAAGTTAGGGGGGCGTTAGGGTTAGGGTTAGACTTAGGTTTAGGGGTTAATAATTTTATTACAGTGGCTGCGGCGTAGTGGGGGGCAGGATAGGGGTTAATAAATTTATTATAGGTGGCGACGGTGTAGGGGGGGCAGATTAGGGGTTATTAAATTTATTATAGGTGGCGACGGTGTAGGGGGGGCAGATTAGGGGTTATTAAATTTATTATAGGTGGCGACGGTGTAGGGGGGGCAGGATAGGGGTTAATACATTTAATATAGGTTGCGGCGGGTTCAGGGAGCGGCGGTTTAGGGGTTAATACATTTATTATAGTTGCGGTGGGCTCCGGGAGCGGCGGTTTAGGGGTTAATATGTATAGAGTAGCTTGCGGTGGGCTCCGGGAGCGGCGGTTTAGGGAGTAATAACTTTATTTAGTTGCGGCGGTGTAGGGGGGGACATATTAGGGGTTATTAAATTTATTATAGGTGGCGACGGTGTAGGGGGGGGCAGGATAGGGGTTAATACATTTAATATAGGTTGCGGCGGGTTCAGGGAGTGGCGGTTTAGGGGTTAATACATTTATTATAGTTGCGGTGGGCTCCGGGAGCGGCGGTTTAGGGGTTAATATGTATAGAGTAGCTTGCTGTGGGCTCCGGGAGCGGCGGTTTAGGGGGTAATAACTTTATTTAGTTGCGGCGGTGTAGGGGGGGACAGATTAGTGGTGTTTAGACTCGGGGTACATGTTAGGGTGTTAGGTGTAGACAGCTCCCATAGGAATGAATGGGATGTCTGTCAGTAGCGAACTTGTACTTTCGCTATGGTCAGACTCCCATTGATTCCTACGGGATCCGCCGCCTCCAGGGGTGGCGGTTTGAAAACCAGGTACGCTGGGCCGTAAAAGTGCCGAGCGTACCTGCTAGTTTTTTGATAACTAGCAAAAGTAGTGAGAATGTGCCGCACTTGTGTGCGGAACATCTGGAGTGACGTAAGAATCGATCTGTGTCGGACTGAGTCCGGCGGATCGAAGCTTACGTCACAAAATTCTACTTTTGCCGGTCTCGAGCCTTTGATAACTAAGGCGTATCAGCCTCGCCACAAATACGCTGCGGAATTCCAGCGTATTTGAGGTTGACGGCTTGATAACTAGGCCCCATAGACACAGCTATAGGTTGGTCACTTTTAACTTTGTTTAAGTGTTTAACTATATATATCTATGTATATCTATGTATATGTATGGCCCAGGGACAGGTTCTTACTATTCCTGTTGTTTAGTTTTTGCGCCTTCTGATTATCATGCATAAAATGTGACTAGTTAGCTCATAAAACTTTTTTTAATATGCGCACCATAATTTTCACACCCTTTTTTAGCCACGTCTTTAAGTGCGCATCTTTGTATTTCCATTTCGCGCCATAAAATGTGCAAACGGACTACTGCATGTGTCCCTATTGAAGTATCGATATAGCGCATGTCATATTGCATCATAAATGCAACTTTTTTGGTGTGTTTTACTATATATTTGCAATTGTAATTGCACAATCTGACTGTTTCTTGGCTTCATTGCTTAGCACTTTAATGTCCTTGCAATGCTATATAAAGGAGGCATATTTTTTTCCTTTTCCTCAAAAAGCTTGCCTTAAGGGGGTAATAGTAATTATTGCCCCTTTTTTAAAAAAAAATAAAAATGCCACAATGAAGCAGCCCCAACCTGTCCCTAAGATTACCATAGGAACTGAGTCTGTTGAACAGCTTTCTACCAAAGCTAAGACAAGTGTGCTTATTGTAAAACAACTGAAGTAGCTTCTTCAGCTCATTTATGTGACTCATTCTTAGTACACATAGAAACATCATTAGATTGATCGGTATGCAATAAAAAATATAATGCACCTACTGTCTCCTCCTTACAGAAGGATGCAGATGGCGTACCCCAGCAATGAAAACATTTTATTGCTACTTCCATTATGAAGGCCTGGCTGCACTACCGCCTTCAAATAAGCGAAAAAGGTTAGTTCAAATTCTACCTTCTACTAGTAATATAAACACTGACCTAAAAAATACTTAAGTATCTTTGAATTATGAGGATTCCTCTAACAGTGAGGCTCCCTTATCGGGCATAGAACCTGATGATAATACCTGCCTTCAATTTTAAATAAAAAGAAGCCTTAGTCCCTTTAGGGATTGAAGAAGCTAAACCTTCTGATGATAAATTCTGTAATTGTTTGAATTCAGTATATAAAACTGTCAATCTCCCTGAGATTTTACCTTTATCTGATTTGCTAAAGAATGTTCTGAAACAGTTACCTCTTTTAACCCTCATTCAAGGTTTAAAAAACTTTATACTTTACCTGCTGCTAACTTAAAGTTATAGGAAACGGTTCCCAAAGTTGAAAGGGCGATTTCCACTCTGGCTAAATGCACTACTAATCCTTTAGAAGACAGTATTTCTTTTAAAGACCCTTTAGATAGATACGATTCAAGTTTTCTAAGTAGGGTATATCTACATACTGGTTATATTCTTAGACCAGCTATATCTATTGCTGACGTAGCTGCTGCTTCTACTTTCTGGTTATCCAGTCTAGTTCAGCAGTTCTTCTGACCCTGAATGTTCTAATTTATTGAATTTTCTTCAATATGCAAATAATTTTATTAGCAATGCAGTATTTGATATAATGAAAATATGTATTTAGCTATCATTATCAGAAGAGCTTTATGGCTTAAAATCATTAAATGCTGATATACAGGGAGTGCAGAATTATTAGGCAAGTTGTATTTTTGAGGATTAATTTTATTATTGAACAACAACCATGTTCTCAATGAACCCATAAAACTCATTAATATCAAAGCTGAATAGTTTTGGAAGTAGTTTTTAGTTATAGCTATTTTAGGGGGATATCTGTGTGTGCAGGTGACTATTACTGTATAATTATTAGGCAACTTAACAAAAAACAAATATATACCCATTTCAATTATTTATTTTTACCAGTGAAACCAATATAACATCTCAACATTCACAAATATACATTTCTGACATTCAAAAACAAAACAAAAACAAATCAGTGACCAATATAGCCACCTTTCTTTGCAAGGACACTCAAAAGCCTGCCATCCATGGATTCTGTCAGTGTTTTGATCTGTTCACCATCAACATTGCATGCAGCAGCAACCACAGCCTCCCAGACACTGTTCAGAGAGGTGTACTGTTTTCCCTCCTTTTAAATCTCACATTTGATGATGGACCACAGGTTCTCAATGGGGTTCAGATCAGGTGAACAAGGAGGCCATGTCATTAGATTTTCTTCTTTTATACCCTTTCTTGCCAGCCACGCTGTGGAGTACTTGGACGCGTGTGATGGAGCATTGTCCTGCATGAAAATCATGTTTTTCTTGAAGGATGCAGACTTCTTCCTGTACCACTGCTTGAAGAAGGTGTCTTCCAGAAACTGGCAGTAGGACTGGGAGTTGAGCTTGACTCCATCCTCAACCCGAAAAGGCCCCACAAGCTCATCTTTGATGATACCAGCCCAAACCAGTACTCCACCTCCACCTTGCTGGCGTCTGAGTCGGACTGGAGCTCTCTGCCCTTTACCAATCCAGCCACGGGCCCATCCATCTGGCCCATCAAGACTCGCTCTCATTTCATCAGTCCATAAAACCTTAGAAAAATCAGTCTTGAGATATTTCTTGGCCCAGTCTTGACGTTTCAGCTTGTGTGTCTTGTTCAGTGGTGGTCGTCTTTCAGCCTTTCTTACCTTGGCCATGTCTCTGAGTATTGCACACCTTGTGCTTTTGGGCACTCCAGTGATGTTGCAGCTCTGAAATATGGCCAAACTGGTGGCAAGTGGCATCTTGGCAGCTGCACGCTTGACTTTTCTCAGTTCATGGGCAATTATTTTGCGCCTTGGTTTTTCCACACGCTTCTTGCGACCCTGTTGACTATTTTGAATGAAACGCTTGATTGTTCGATGATCACGCTTCAGAAGCTTTGCAATTTTAAGAGTGCTGCATCCCTCTGCAAGATATCTCACTATTTTTGACTTTTCGGAGCCTGTCAAGTCCTTCTTTTGACCCATTTTGCCAAAGGAAAGGAAGTTGCCTAATAATTATGCACACCTGATATAGGGTGTTGATGTCATTAGACCACACCCCTTCTCATTACAGAGATGCACATCACCTAATATGCTTAATTGGTAGTAGGCTTTTGAGCCTATACAGCTTGGAGTAAGACAACATGCATAAAGAGGATGATGTGGTCAAAATACTCATTTGCCTAATAATTCTGCACTCCCTGTAGTATCTAAAACTAGATTACTACCTTTCCAAGGAAATACATTATTTGAGTCACACCTGGATTCTATTTTTACTATTACAAAGGGGGGTGGGGGGTAAGGGAGTTTACAGGGGGGGTAAAGGAGTTTTCCTTTCCTAGGACAAAAAGTCAAAAGGAAGTTTAAAGCTACCAAAAGTGTTTGTTCCTTTCATCAGTACAGAGAACAGAAAACTACCTCCTCCCCTAAACCCTCTGGCTCAGTCTGGAGACCATCTTCAAATTGAAATAAATGCAAGCAGAATAAGAAACCTAATCCAGCCTCTAAGGCCTCATGAAGATAGGGCCCCCAATCCAGTACTATTAGTAGGGGGCAGATTAAACTTTTTTCAAGTTTTGTTTGTTTAGAAGCTGTCCAAAATCCCTGGATTGAAAGCATTATTTCTTAGGGATATCGAATCAGATTCAGAATACAACCTCCTAAAGGAAGGTTTTTTTCACCCATATTCCAAAACATCCTATGAAAACTCAGGCTCCTCTAAAATATGTCTCAGATCTGAAAAATACGAGAGTAATTGTTACAGTTCCTTTAAAGGTACAGGGGATGGGATTTTATTCAAATCTCAAAATTATACCAAAGAAGAAAGACTCTTTCAGACCAATTCTGGATCTGAAAACTCTAAACAAATTTGTAAAAATTCCAACTTTCAAAATGGAAACTATCAGGACTATTCTGCCTTTTGTTCAACAAGGTCACTGTATGTCCACAATAGATTTACAGGATGCTTATCTTCACATCCCTATTCACCAAGAACATTACCAGTTACTGAGATTCTCTTTTCTGGAAAAGCATTATCAGTTTGTTGCTCTTCTGTTTGGTCTAGCAACAGGGCCAATGATATTTTCAAAGTGCCCTATTATCTGTAATCAGAGCTCAGGATATTGTGGTATTTCCTCACCTGGACAATATCTTGGTACTAGTTCAATATTTTTTTATTTAGCAGAATCTCACACAAAACAACTATTTGTTGTTTCTTCAAAGACATGGTTGGAGGATCAATTTACCAAAGGTCACCTTTTTAGGTTTCCAGATAGTGTCCATGACTTTTTCCCTCACAGAAAAGAGACAAATAAAATTGATTTCAGCTTCTTTGATTCTTTAGTCTCTCACATTCCCTTCAGTGGCTCTGTGTATGAAAGTACTAGGCCTCATGATTGCAGCTTCGGACGCAATTCTATTTGCTCGATTTCATATGAGACCTCTTCAGCTTTGTATTCTGCGCCAGTGGTGCAAGGATTACTCTGATAACTCAAAAGATATTCTTAGATCCCAACACCCACCTATCTCTGACTTAGTGGCTAAATCACAAATCAATTATTCAGAGGGCTTCTTTTGCTTGTCCTACCTGGTCTGTGATCACCACAGATGCAAGTCTTTCAGGTTGGGGAGCTGTCTGGGGGATCTCTGACAGCACAAGGAGTTTCAATCCCCGGGAGGCGAGGTTGCCAATCAATATTTTGGAACTCTGTGCTCTCTTTAGGGCCATGCAGGCTTGGCCTCTATTGAAATGGGAGCCTTATCTAAGTTTTCAGACAGACAATACTACAGCAGTAGCTTATGTCTATCATCAAGGGGGAACTCTAATTTCCCTAACCATGATAGAGCTATCTCAAATCCTTTCTTGGGCAGAATTAAATTCCTGCCTCATCACTGCAATACACATCAAAGGTGCAGAAAACATACCAGCCTCCGCCACAGAGAATTACAACTCATTCTCTTTGCAAATCTGCAAAAAGACCACTTGGTCTTCTCTGCATACCTTTACTAATTTACTATTTTTATGTTTTGCTTCGTCAGAAGCAGCCTTGGTTGAAAGGTCCTTAAGGCAGTTGTCTCGGTTTGATAATTGTGCCTATATATTGAGTTTGTCATAAAATACATTATTTTGGGTCATGGATTTAGTCTCTTAGCATAAAAGGTGTTTTTTTCATTAGTCATGTTTTTAAATTGAATAATTTAATTAATTTATTAAATAACCCCTCCCTTATTATTAATCCTTTACCTGATAAACTAATTTATTTCATGTTGGCGAGAGTCAATGAGCCGCCACCTGTTTGGGGATAAATTTTGTTTAAAGGTACAGTCAAGTCCAAAAAAAGCTTTCATGATTAAAATAGGGCATGTAATTTTAAACAACTTTCCGATCTACTTTTATCACCAATTTTGCTTTGTTCTCTTGGTATTCATAGTTGAAAGCTAGGAGGTTAATATGCTAATTTCTTAGCCCTTGAAGGTCGCCTCTAATCTGAAAGCATTTTGACAGTTTTTAACCAATAGAGGGCATTAGTTCATGTGTTTCACATAGATAACATTGAGCTCACGCACAATAATTTACAGCGGAGTGAGCACTGATTGGCTAAAATGCAAGTCAATAATCACAAAGTAACAACAAAGTTGCAGATTCAGGATAAAAATGAATCAATAGAGAATAATGCGGTTAAAACATCCACTTTATTTCGATATCCAACTTTTGTTGCTACTTTGTGATTATTCACTTTCTATTCAGGGGCGGAGTGGAGAGCCCCAGCAGTTCCAGCTTCACGGCCATTGCTGACATCACGGAATCGGCATCGGAACGAGGCTATACGCCTTTAGTGCAAATGTTGCACCTTAACCAGGACAAGTCGCCGCTGATAGATAGCGGGAGGCCACTCGGAACACAGAATTTTCTGAGGCAGGTCCTAGCAACAAATGGGTAAGCCTTGCTAATTTTACCTACGGATTGTGGGACAACACTCATTATTTGTTAACTCTGTACAAGCCGCTACTAGTGGGACTCAGAGTGAGTCATGGTTATGGAGTTTGGCATTTTGAATAATACGTTTGGCTACCTACTTAAGATCTGTGACTCTCAAGATGTCTTATCGCATAAAATGCAAGTCTGTCAAATGAACTGAGATAAGGGGGCAGTCTGCATAGGCTTAGATACAAGGTAATTACAGAGGTAAAACGTGTATTATTATAACTCTTTGTTATGCAAAACTTGGAATTGGTAATAAAGGGATTATCTATCTTTTTAAACAACAAAAATTCTGGTGTTCACTGTCCCTTTAAGCATATCCTTTTTTTTTTTTTCCCCTGCTCCTCATTTTGGTGTTTACTCTTTCTAAACACCTCACCACTTGGCTATATGTCATACTAAGTTATTAGTGAGGTGGGAGGGGTTTTTATAAGCTTTTTAAGTTTGGGATACTTTGCCTCCTCCTGGTAGGATTGTATATCCCATACGCAACAGCTCCTGAACTCTTGCCACTATGAAATAAATGAACTTATCAGGTAAGATATAAATGGATATGTGGAAATGTGTGTGTGTATATATATATATATGTGTGTGTGTGTGTATGTGTATGTATATATATTTATATATATATAATAATTAATAATTGGATACTTGTGTATATTTATATGTATGTCTGTATTTATGTATATTTGTAATATATAAAGTAAAAAACCTAATGTGTACTAAGACACGTAAGGAGACAAATATTGCGGCATTGAGGACAACTTAATATACTCTAGTATCTGGCTGATAGGAATAATATGTAATCGAAAAGCAACTGTTAGAACTTAATGTCCGAACATATAGATCTGCTAATGCTAAAAAATATAAAAAAAGAAGAATCTGTGAGTCTGAATTGACTAATATATGCTCACTGCGGTGAATAGATGGGGAGCTATAAGGGTTAAATAAACACTGGTAGGGTATCTATAATAATAGTAGTACCAATAAACCAATGGGCCCTAGTATGAATCTAAAATTAGAGTGTAGTATCAGGCGGGCAGTTATCACTAGTTTAACCTCTTTGTGACCAGATCACTTTTCCATTTGTTGACCGTCTGGGAGCAAGGCTATTTTTGCATTTCTGCTGTGTTTGTGTTTAGCTATAATTTTCCTCTTACTCATTTACTGTACCCACACATATTATATACCGTTTTTTTTGCCATTAAATGGACTTTCTAAAGATATGATTATTTTCATCATATCTTATTATTTACTATAAAAAATATATAAAATATGATGAAAAATGGGGGGAAAAAACACTTTTTCTAACTTTGAACCCCAAAATCTGTTACACATCTACAACCACCAAAAAACTCCTATGCTAAATAGTTTCTAAATTTTGTCCTGAGTTTAGAAATACCCAATGTTTACATGTTCTTTGCTTTTTTTGTAAGTTATAGGGCAATAAATACAAGTAGCACTTTGCTATTTCAAAACCATTTTTTTTTTCAAAATTAGCGATAGTTACATTGGAACCCTAATATCTGTCAGGAATCCCTGAATATCCCTTGACATGTATATATATATTTTTTTTAGTAGACAACCCAAAGTATTGATCTAGGCCCATTTTGGTATATTTCATGCCACCATTTCATCGCCAAATGCGATAAAATAAAAAAAAGTTCACTTTTTCACAAACTGTTTCACAAACTTCAGGTTTCTCACTGAAATTATTTACAAACAGCTTGTGCAATTATGGCATAAATGGTTGTAAATGCTTCTCTGGGATCCCCTTTGTTCAGAAATAGCAGACATATATGGCTTTGCTATTGCTATATGGTAATTAGATGGCTGCTAAATGCCGCTGCGCACCACATGTGAATTATGGCCAGCAGTGAAGGAGTTAATTAGGGAGCATGTAGAGTTAATTTTAGCTTTAGTGTAGTTTAGTAGACACCCCCAAGTATTGATCTAGGCCCATTTTGGTATATTTCATGCCACCATTTCACCGCCAAATGCGATCAAATAAAAAAAATCATTCACTTTTTCACAATCTTTTTCACAAACTTTAGGCTTCTCACTGAAAATATTTACAAACAGCTTGTGCAATTATGGCACAAATGGTTGTAAATGCTTCTCTGGGATCCCCTTTGTTCAGAAATAGCAGACATATATGGCTTTGGCGTTGCTTTTTGGCAATTAGAAGGCCACGAAATGCCACTGCGCACCACACTTGTATTATGCCCAGCAGTGAAGGGGTTAATTAGGTAGCTTGTAGGGAGCTTGCAGGATTAATTTTAGCTTTAGTGTAGAGATCAGCCTCCCACCTGAAACATCCCACCCACTGATCCCTCCCAAACAGCTCTCTTCCCTCCCCCACAATTGTCCCCGCCATCTTGAGTACTGGCCGAAAGTCTGCCAGTACTAAAATAAAAGGCTTTTTTAAAAAAAAAAAAAATTATGTAGCACTGATAAGCTAAGCACCCAACCTCCCTGATCTCCCCCAAACAGCTCTCTAACCCTCCCCCCGCTACCTATGTGCCGCCATCTTGGGTATCTTGCCCCAAAAAAAAGTTTTTTTTATTTAAAAAGAAATAAATTTAATTTGTCTGTAGTGTAGCAGCCCCCCTCCCTCTACCCCTCCTCCCTCTACCCCTCCCAGATCCTACAATCCTTATTTTTTCACCCCTCCCTCCTTCCCATTCATTTTCATTGATGGCAGTGGTTGCTGCGCGCATGCGCGCACACACACGCGCACGAGCCCCACGCAGGCCCCCCCCGCATGCTATTTTTTATCAGAATAAATAGTCAAGCACATTTTACCACAGAGCATTTTCAAAGAATATAAAGTCAGTAGGAGCACATAGTATATAAATATATGAATTGAACATCTGAGCACTTTAAATCTCACAAAAAAATCAAACAAAAGTAAAAATAAAAATAAGCTGTTTTCTTTTAGAATAGCTATAACACATATTGTATTAATAAGACAGCGGCAAGAATAAATAGATAAAGAGCATTGAGCACTTTAAAATAGGAAACACATTAACTCTATAAGCACATTAACTATAAACACGTAGTAATTTTCTATCAATTTTAGAACCCTAAAATTTAAATAAATCCTTTGAGTTTCTAAGGTTTTTAATATAGTTTGAGGAACTAATTATATGTATTTTTGAAAGTAAAGCTAAACATCTCCCCATATGTATTATGTTAAGACATCTAAGAACATCAACCATTGTAAACAGAATATCTGCAGTTGTATATAAGAAATTTACATCAACCAATAATGTTAAGAATAATAATAAAATTTATATAGAACTCCTCAAATTTAGTGTTTTTTAAAGGCTTATTATTTTTTCATTTTTAAAGTTAATTGAATTCAGTAATTTCTAACATGTCCCTTTAACTAAAGCAGAGTTTGAGAAAGGCTTTCAGCTGAAACGCATTACTCTGCTATTTTTGACCCTGAGAGGGATCTGTAGTTTGACCGCAATCTAACACAAGCGGCAAAACCAATGAAAAGACGGAGGATACAGGGACGAAGGATACAAGGAACAGCAAGAGGAGACAGAAAAATCCCTCAAAACGAATCAACTGATACCAACTTACGGTGTAAGTAGCTATAAGCACCTTAAAGGGACATAATACTCATATGCTAAATCACTTGAAACTGATGCAGTATAACTGTAAAAAGCTGACAGGAAAAAAATCACCTGAGCATCTCTATGTAAAAAAGGAAGATATTTTACCTCACAATTTCCTCAGCTCAGCAGAGTAAGTTCTGTGTAAAATAAAATATACTTCAGCTGTTGCTCAGCTGCAGGTAAAAAAAAAATGAAGAAATGAACAGCAGCCAATCAGCATCAGCAGTGCTGAGGTCATGAACTCTTTTACTGTGATCTCATGAGATTTCACTTAACTCTCATGAGATTTCATAGTAAACTTCCTTAAACTGAATAGGGAAATAATATGAGTGCGCAAGTAAGGTCACTCCCTTAGCTGTCCCGGGACAGACATACTGATTTGCTGCTTAGAAGTCCTTTACAATGGGATGTGGCTACTGAGGAATTTTTGAGGTAAAATATCTTTCTCTTTTACATAGAGATGTTCAGATGATATTTTCTAGTCAGCTTTTTACAGCTATGCTGCATCACTTTCAAGTGTTTCAACATTTGGGTATCATGGCCCTTTAAGATTGAAACTTTGCTATACTTTGACAAGGAATCCTTGTCGTTCTTGTACTCTTGCAGGATTCATTTGGACCTGCCTATAGCATTTAAAAGCTTTCGGACTTGATGGAACTTTTAATCGTTTTATTGCTCATAACCTTGGTGATGTGAGATTTTTATTTATGTTTGTGACATATGCATATGTCAATTTTATTGATTGTAACTACATCTGAATGTTCTGATTGTCTTTTATGTTTTTATTTTTTATGCTTGATGTCCCCATATTAAACAAGTGATAACTGCCCGCCTGATACTACGCTCTAATTTTAGATTCAAACTAGGACCCATTGGTTTATTGGTACTACTATTATTATAGATACCCTACCGGTGTTTATTTAACCCTTATAGCTCACCATCTATTCCCTGCAGTGAGCATATATTAGTCAATTCAGACTCACTGGTTCTTCTTTTTTTATATTTTTTATCATTAGCAAATCTATATGTTCGGACATTAAGTTCTAACAGTTGCTTTACGATTACATATTATTCCTATCAGCCAGATACTAGAGTATATTAAGTTGTCCTCAACGCCACAATATTTGTCTCCTTATGTGTCTTAGTACACATTAGGTTTTTTACTTTGTTCATTGCTATAGGGCAGGGGTGTGCAAGAGGTAGGTCGCGGTCTACCAGTGGACCGCGAGTGAATTTTGAAGTGACCGTCTGGAAGATTTCAAAAGTCTGCATAATAAGAGAAACATTTCTCACACATCTGGATTCTGAGTGAAGAGCCTCTTATGCAGACTTTTGAAATCGGCTATGAGTCTATGAAGGCGGTAATGTGTACTTTAGCATGCGTGACGCGGCTGTAGCTGAACTCGCTGCCCCAGCTTTGATTACTGCCTGTCCCAAACTCTCCTACTTGTTGTCTCTAGAGCGGTCAGTCCATAGCACAGCCTCTTCTTGCGCCAGGCTGAGATTCTGCTTGGTATCCCTGGGTTTGGCAGTTCCAGGTCTTGCTCTGTCTGATATTCTGCTGCTACTTTCTAGTTCTGTCCTCCGTTACTTGTCACCAGGCTCTGCTGGGTGAATGGTCTGGTGTTTTTTTCCCCAGGGTCTGTTACTCCCCCCTCAGGTTCTTTTACTTACTCTGTACCAGGCTTTGATGCTGCTCTCTGATACTTTCTCTGACACACTAATATTAGCTATACTTTGTGCTAGTTTCATGCATTGTTCTGTTCCCAGAATTTGTTGTCACCAGATTGTGCAGGTCAGTGCTGTTGCTGCTATACCAGTCTCTGGTTGCTGTGAAAGGCGGTACAGAGCCTGCAGGTCCTGCCGCTGTCACTGTCCCAACTATTTGCAGTAGTCTTCAACTAGTAGCAGACGGATGGAGAGCAGGCAACAGGACCTGCCCCCTAATCAACCTGACATGGCGTCCAGCCAATAAAATTACTTTGTAGAATGATTCTGTCTATGATTGGCTGAGAATAGTTCATTGTCATTGTTGTAGCTGAGCTGTGAGTTTCCCATGTGTTCCAGGCTGGACTACTCCGCTAGACCTAGACTCGAGCCGCCTTGATTGTGAGACTACTTATTCATACACAGGCGCGGTACACAGATAAGGTTGCCCAAAGTTCCAGTGTGACGTAAAGAGAGAGCTCTCACAGTAAGTAAAGAGCACGGCTGATTTTTAAAGCTGTATCATTTGTGGCAAAAATCCAATTTTCAGCCAGCAGGTCCTATTTGTGGCAAAAATACAATTTTTTTTTTTAGTTAGGTGACCACGTCACTTGGAATAAAATTAGAGGTAGCCCTTCCCTTACAAAAGTCTGCCCACCCCTGCTATAGGGTAATCTAGATGAGAAATACCCCTTATTGTGGCTTTATGCAGGTATCCCATCTAGCGCTTTACCCATTTTTTTCTATTTTGTGATATATTTGTAGTATATACATAACAAGGTTCTTCAGTTCCGGTTCTCAGGACCCACTGTCTTGCTAGATTTACAATATGACAGGATGACAGCAGTTTATTAACCATGGCTAGTAGGTGTCTGAACTAGAGCGTAGGTGAAATAATTAGACATCCTTAAAATCTAGCCTGAGGACCAGAATCAAGGAGCCCTGATCTATAAGCTTATTCAGCACTTCAGTATGCAGAGTCTATCAATTTTTAATTTTAATAATTTGTTAACATTATAACTTGCTTTGGTTTGATACAAAAAAAATGTAGCTAAAGACTATATATCATCTAAGGAACACAATTTATTTACAGAGAAAACATCTTAAAAATGGCAGTTTATAATATGTTTGTGTTTCCAATCAGGAATGGCGTACACTGGCAGTTCTGAAGTTCTCACGAGGTCAGATCTTTAATCACTCAGTCCCAGAGAAGATTTCTTTATAGTTTGAATGGCAGAGCCATATTTTTAGTTTATTGCTGTAGGCAGTTCTTGGTTGTGAGCTTTTGCTAGAAGTTGATTTGGGAGAAATTGTGTGCTGCTGTTTCCCAGCCTGAGCTCTCTGTACGTATCCTTAGCCCTGACAGGATTTAGGGTGTTTTTAATACCTGTCACTTTCTAGCGGTCAGCAGAAACTCTTAACAGCAAGGAAACCTTCAACCATGTTCTGCTGAATTTACAGTTTGAGCAATAAAAAATGATGCCAATGTTAGCAAATATTATTTATTTTTTAGACTGTTATCACTGGTATTTTGAGTTTCATATTCCTGACAAATGTTATTGTATTATAGAGTCAAATATCTTCTGTGTATGATACTTCAGTACAGATTTCTGTTGGGACAACCACATGTATTTACAAATATATTGTAAAGAAATACATTTCTGCATTAATTAGTGACAGTGAAATCCTTAAAAAAATTGTGTGCACACAGTAGATGGTCCTTCTCAACTTACACCATGCTCCCAAATCACCTAGATTAAAGCAGTATGTTCAGCTCTCCTCTCAGTAGCAAAAGTAGCCATCACATTTCTGTACATAAGGACAATAAATATAATCCTCTCTTAAAAGGGCCAGTTCAAATGGTTTAAAAAAATATCTGATTAAAATAAGTCAAATTATATTTTCTAATAAATAAAAATGTATAGAATAACATTTTATGTAACTCGATATTCAGGAAGTTATTTTAATATTGTATTTATGTATTTTAAACATTTCAATAAATTTGTTTTTACTTGTACCCTGCTGGGGTTGATCTCCTCTTTCCTTCGAACTGCTTAAATATCTTTGAACTATTGTATATTGAGGCATTAAGAGCACGCACTGCAATCACACACACCCTCGAAATTCCCTTGACGATTGGAGACTTGGGAGGAAGGTGTGGGCGCAGATTCGGTCTTGATTGGTGGAAGGATCCACGTGACCGGCTGGTGGCCATTGCCATGTGTGGCTGGTGGCCATTGCCATGTGTTGTCTGCCGGGCGACTGCAAGGTCCCGGTTTGCGTTTTCAGGCACGTCTTAGTGCCACTCCGCTTGTGAGTACATTCACCGTCTACCTCTAGTGTTTGTCCTCTTGTCGACGATATTACCCTATCTGGCGCCTTCTTTTCTCCTGCTTTAGGTTTTTCATCTGATACATACATCTTGGAAGAGCAGCCTTGGAATCGAACATCGGTTTGGACTTTTGGGCCTTACTATTTCATGACCAGAGCGCACCTCCATAGGGTGTCCAGACCCTATTTCTCTTATTTATGTAGTGTAGCATTGTTGGGGTTTTTTCCAAAGTGGTTAGAGAATATATATGTAACAGAGAAAGTTAATTTACATTTTTTATAAAAAAAATTTTTACACATATATGTTTAGCTGTTAAAAACAAAAATGAGAGATTACCTTTAACATGAAAAACCTAATTGGTATAACTGTATACTTCCTTTTCTTATAGCTTCACACTTGACTAAGTTAAGTCTAGTTATCTGTCTCTACATTCTGCAGAAGCAAAGGTTACTAAGGTTGCAATTGACTGTCTTGAATGCATAAAAAAAAACACAGTTCTATATTTTTCCTTTGAACTCACAGGTACTTTTTCGATAATGTTGAATCGCCTTTGCTTCAAAATATTTTTTATTTTACTGGCCTTCTTGGTTCTCTTAGCTTATTACTTTGCCAATGTCTTTGTGTCATCATCATCTAGATTGTAAGTTCCCACAGGAATAGGGCCCTCAATTCCCCCTGTATTTGTCTGTAAAATGTTGTCTTTTATCGTACTGTTTCTCCATTGTACTGTTATCCTTCTACCCATGGACAGCGCTGTGGAATCTGTCGGCGCTTTACAAATAAAGAATAATAATAATCATTACTCTTCATATATTAGTAGTTGTATCCTAAGGTTCTGTTCTTGGTTTCCTGTCTTCCTTGACCACCTTCTCCACTGGAAACATTATTCCCTCATTTGGATTTCTGTAAAGCCTTTATTACCAATGACATACAATTCTATACATACTCTCCTGAGCTTCTGCTTTGTCTCATTAAATGCATTTTGCTCACTCCTCTTGGATGTCACACAGCTACCTAAAAAGCAACCTGTTCAAACCTGATCTTGTTTTAATCATATTCAGGGTTTTATTTTGTCCTGAATAACAGTTATGGGATTTAGTTACTTCTAATTTCTGCATGTTTTGTCCTAAATTAGGACCTCAGTCTCCCGGTCCAACTAACAACCCGACCTGTGCAGCATTGTAAACAGGCAGCTAGAGTGATCAGTACAGCATTTGCACTGTGAAGTGTGCTTGTTTATACCACTTGCCTATCTGGAGATGGAATTGCATTTGGGGTGGTCATGGTTGTCAAAGCAAAGGCATTAAAGGGATAGAAAAGGCAAAATTAAGCTTACAGGATTTACATAGAGCATGTCTTTTTAAGACACTTTTAAATTAATTTCTATTTTCAAATGTGCTTTGTTCTCTTAATAACCCTTGTTGAAAATTAATATGCACCTATCCTACACTAGTGGGAGCTGCTGCTGATTGGTGCCTGCACACATTAGTCTCTTGTGATTGGCTAACTAGATGTGTTCAGTTAGATGCCAGTAGTGCAATGCTGTTCCTTCAGCAAAGGAAAACAAGTGAATGAAGCAAATTTGATAATAGAAGAAAATTGGAAAATTGTTTAAACCTGTATGCTCTATCCTAATCATGTAAGAAATGTTTGGGGTTTCCTCTCCTTTTAAACAGTTGCTGCACAAATGGGTTTCCTTCTGGATGTGTGGCAATCCTCTGGGGTTCTCTACTAATCATTACTCATAATTTGTTGAATATTTTTAATTAAATCATTGATGCATGAGACATTTTTACTTTGCTTTATCAATAGACATTACAAATTTTCTCCAGTATTAATATGGATTATATATTGTAGCCAGGGAGATTAAGAAAATCAGAGTGCTTTTAACACTATAAACATGTATCGTGTTGAACCCTATCCCCAAAATTTAAGTCCAGACCTTTGAAATCATGTTGGTTTCATAAGTTAAAGGGACTTTCTGATGCCATTACTCTTTAGAACATGTGAATTTTGAATTACTGATTCCACTCGGTATCCTCTGGTTATTGGTTAATATGAACTCCTGATTAGCTCATGGGTTTTTTTGTCTGGGAGCTGCAATGCATGCAGCTCCAGAGTGGGACACTACCTATGTATTTTAACCTGATTTCAGAGGTTAAAGGGACAGTCTGCTCCAAATTTTTTATTGCTTAAAAAGATAATTTTCCCTTTATTACCCATTCCCCAGTTTAGCATAACCAAGACTGTTATATTAATACACTATTTACCTCTGTGATTACGTTGTATCTAAGTCTCTGCAGACTGCCCCCTTGTTTCAGTTATTTTGACAGACTTGCATTTTAGCTCATTTTAATGTGCCACTGCATGAGAACGAGGCTCCCATTGGAGCCTATGGAAGCGCAATGCTTCCCAGCAATGGTCAACTTGTAATACCAGTGCACATTAGTATAGGCTGGTATTACTCAGTGGAGCACTGATATCATTTTCACAAAAGCAATATTTAGCGCCCCACTCTGGCCCTTAATGTTTAATGTCCCCTTTAATGCTTGGTCAAAAGAGAATTTGGAGCACTTGTTAATATATAAAATCAAATGTAAATGTTTTAGCTCTTTTTAGAGTTCTTGATGATATGTTTGTAGTAACTTTAACTCGTATCTGGTTATATCAAGTGAAACCTATAAGTAAATTGAATGTGTGCTTAATTTTAAACCACATTGGAATAGGTTACTGAACAGATTACTTTGAATATGGCCTTGTGCAATATGTAGCACACCACTGAGTTTGTGTGCTTCTGCCTAAATTTAAAAAAGCATGTTGGAGGGCAACACACATTGATTGTTGTGCCCACAGTCCATTTTTAATGGGGTTTTTTTTTGTTTGTTTTTTGATAAGATGGTGTAAGCTGTTAATGTGAACAGTAACAATCTCCACCAACTAGGGGTTTATTATGGCCTCGGCCAGCAAGGCCCATGCCTAGGGCGACAGATGGGGTGCGGTACTTTCTTATATCACTTACACCCATGGCTGCCACCCCCTTAACAACTATATATATTTATTAAGCAGTGCTGTTTTTAATTTCACCTGTTTTTAATCTTAATTTTAGAGTAGGATGGATACTATTTGATTTTCTTTTTAATAATACAAAAAAGCGGTTTACTACATTTAAAAATAATTATAATAATTACTGTCCACAAGTATATCACAATCAATTGTACTGTCTGATCACAAACTAGTACATTTTTGCTTGAAAATAGCTGACATTAGGTTCCACATTATTCGTGTATATATACAGTGTATGTATATCTATAAAATATCAGACACTGCCCAAACTATGCGCCTTCTCTGACTGAAACTGTCCTCAAAAAATATAAAATAATTTTAAAAAAAAATCTTAATTCAATCATACAGGTATAGCAAGCTAAGGCTGTGACCATGAATACAAATTTACTGCAGGATTCCAATGATCTGTTACCGATTTATTTTACATATTTATCAATACAGCTATAAAATTCTGCATTATTTTAAATAACTTTTACTATTTCTGTCAATAATCCCAATTTTCATAGGCATCAATATATTTTCTGAAATATCAGTCTGCTTGTATCCTGTAACTAGGCATCCCATACCACAGCCCTGTATGCTTTTTTTTCCTGAAAATAATTGTAACATTATAAGAGACAAATAGAAACAGGTATATTGATAAATGGAGGATGAAACTAGTTAGCAAGTACCTACTGCGGAGTCATATTATTGAGAGTAAATATAACTGCATTAAAGGGACATTGTATTCTATCATTTTCTTCTCTTTAATGTGTTCCCAATTATCAATTTTACCTTCTGGAGTATATTTCATTATTTGCAAACAGCTGATTTACCTGTATTTGTTATTTGTTATTTGAAATGGCTACTTTGGCCTGTTATTTCCCCACCAACACTGAAAAAAGAGTAACTAATGTTTTCTCTGTAGAAAAGCTATGAAAATAGGAGACAATAGCACTGATTAATCTCCCAGTGGGGGTATGAGGTAGAGAAATTTTGTATGTGAAATAGCTGCTTGTGTTTATTCAACCCCCAGCCATATTTAGCATTTTAATACTTAAGTGATAGTAAACTTTAATGAAGTAAAGCCCAGTATCAAAAAAAAATCTTGAAAACAGGGGCACTTTAATTAAAGTTTACAAAGACACTTAATTTTTTTAAATACTTACCATTGCGTTATGGTAAACATAATGCCGATCCTCCGCCCGCATCTCCTGCTTTCTTTAGCATATGGATGACAAATGTAGCTTTCTCAAATTGTTACATGCCCCACAAGCTGGACGCCAAAGTGGGCACTCAACGATTGGAGGAAGCCAGATTAGTAATCGATCTGCTAAAGAAAGCAGGAGATTCGGGGGTAGGATTGGCATTATGCTTTCCATAACGTAAAGGTAAGTATTTTTTAAAAATAAGTGTCTTTGTAAACTTTAATAAATTAAACTGCCCCTGTTTTTAAGATTATTTTTGATACTGGGCTTTAATTAAAGTTTATGATCACTTTAACATAAATCACATTAGCAGGTCTGTTTAACTTTGAAGCTCAGCCCATTGTTATGGGCATGCCGCGTGTCCTAGGAGATGGTTTTAATGAGAAAAAAGCTTTTTCGAATACAAAAATATACTGTATATAAAAAGGAACAATTTCCCATACATTTTAATACTATGCAGTAAGCATAAGAAATCATTTGGAACACATTAAGGGGAAACTAATTTTATAGTAGTGTCCCTTTAAGAAAGCAGAAGGTTGGCATTCCCCCCCCCCCCCCCCATTTTAAACTGGGCATATAGTTTTGCAGTATATACTATAGCATTCTAGCTAGGGGGGAAAGTTACTAGTATATTTGTTTTAATTTAAGGGACAGTCTACACCTGAATTTGTATTGTTTAAAAAGATAAATAATCCCTTTATTACCCATTCCCTAATTTTGCATAACCAACACTGTTATATTAATACACTTTTTACTTCTGTGATTACCTTGTATCTAAACCTCTGCAAACTGCCCCCTTATTTCATTTCTTTTGACAGACTTGCATTTTAGCCAGTTAGTGCTGAGTCCTAAGTAACGCCACTTGCGTGAGCACAATGTTATCTATATGACACACCTGAACTGACGCCCTCTAGTGGTGATAAACTGTCAAAATGCATTCAGATTAGAGTCGGCCTTCAGGGTCTTAGAAATTAGCATATGAGCCTACTTAGGTTTAGCTTTCAACTAAGAATACCAAGAGAACAAAGCAAATTGGTGATAAAAGGAAATTGGAAAGTTGCTTAAAATTACATGCTCTATCTGAATCATGAAAGTTTATTTTGGACTAGACTGTTCCTTTAAATATTGGTGGGGGGAGCCTAATTCCTCACTTGTGTGCTGCAGTTTCTCACTAGTGTGGGACTAGTGGACTTTTCAGACGTGTGTAAATATATAAAAAATAAAATGCTGTAATAGCCCAGACATTTGAATTTGTAGCTATTACAAAAAATATTTTATGAAGACATTTCTCCAGTCAGTTAAACCCATTCATGGCACACACTCAACATGTAGGAGAAAAGCAAATGATCATGTATAAATCTGCACATTTCTCATTGGTCGTCACCAAGTTAACAATACATAATCCGGTCCTCCTATATGCACCCTCTGAAATCGGTGACTGCTGCTATGATTCCACTCAGCCACATATCCGGTATTATGTACAGAGTAATGTCAAGGTATTGCCTAGTGGCATTGGATAAACTACATATGTATCACATCATTTAATATTTCATTTTAGCTAATGTCTACTTTTTGATATGAATTGATTTGGCTATAGCCACAGCAGACCCCCCCCCCCCCTCACTGCTTAAGACATCTAAGAGTTCAAAAGAGAACATTTGTCTCGTTAGTTCAGCACAGACTCCTGGGGTGATGTTGACAAGATTCTGTACTTTAGCTGAAAAACACAAGCAGAATCTTGAGGATGTGGTAATTAATACAGGCATGTTGATAAACAAATGATTAATCACTGAGCAAACTAAATACACAGATATCCAGATGTAGCATCTCTATTGAAGGACAAAGAAAATCTTTTAAAACCATAAGATTGAAACTTTAAAACTTATTTACTTGTGTTTGATTTTCAAATATTCCATTTATACTCAGACTGTATAAATAAATGTATATTTATGGATCTGGGAGGTGTGTCTAACGCATAAGATACCTTAAAATCTAAAGTGAATATATAACTATTTAAAATGTTTAACCAACTAATTTCAGAATAAATAACATATTCTTTTGTTTTTCAGACATCTGATAAATGCATGTGTAATTGGTGCTGTAAATTATATCATATGTTTTATACACTCAGAATATGGAATATACTGTACTTATATTAATATGGAATAATATCCAAATATAAATATAGCTATATGAGTAATTACATCAGACTGCTACTCACAAGGTATGTATGTGATATTAAGATGAAGTGAAATATCCATATTGAATGCTATGGTTCCATGGGGAACAGGTAATTAAGAATATAATTACTTATTAATATGATACTAGAAATACACCCATGCTTAGTCTCAATAAATACATTCTAAATTATATTAGATAGGACATATATGTTGACCAGATAAGTTTATTAATATCAGGAAATAATGAGTATATTAAATATACATTTTAAAAATATATAAGAATATTTTATAGTAGTATTTGCAAACAAAGCTACATTCCGTTGTCTCTTGCCCTCTGGTGTTTGATGCAAGAATTGCAACCAAAAGGTATTTGGCTGTTCAGAGAGGCATTTCCAAATAACCAATGAGAGACACGTTCCGAAAAGTGCATATCCAAGTCTATTGGGTGATTAAGAAATGGGGAGGAGTTTGGTCTCAGACAAAAACTCCTTGCACAAAAAAAATTGGGCACCTTTTTGCTGGAAATTTTCTTGGCGACTGTTGCAATCCTGCTTGCTACCATTTTTGCTTACAGAGAGGCACGAGTGTGCGAACACAGTTTTCTGTAAGACAAATCCGTTGGGACCCTCTTTGTGGATAAAATTGTGCATAATTCCCCTAAAAATTATGACAATAGACATATTTGGATATTGAACCCTCACCTGGAGTTGGTAAAGTATACGCGATTGTTAAGTATATTTAATATTTAAATCAAAGCTATTCTATAGCTATAGTTAAATTGTAGCTGTGATTTAAAAGTGTATTTTGTACTTTACATTTATGTCCCATTGGCCTGTGTAGCTTAGAAATAATTATATTGGTGCTAAATTATTTTATAGCTAGGAGGTTTTGTATTTTTATATTTATAAGTCAGGCTTATTTATTGTGAAATCTCTTAAGAACTGCACATAAATTGGTTATTGTGTTGATAATATACAAACTTCTCTAGTTGTTGTTTAAGTATTGTAAGTTAGTGATCCATATTTTGGCATTGGACTTGTGTTGTTAGCTAATTACAAATTGCCTTGTAATTTTAATGGTAAGGTGTGATTTTAAAGGATTCCAAAACTTTCCGTTTTTGGCCACAACCTGAAAATCAATTTCCAATCAATAAGGTGTACATTTATTCAACAACCTAATTTTACAGTCCAATGAACTTTAGAAACGCTATAAAATTAAATATTTTTTTTTTGCAGATGACGTCATAATAGCCAACCCTCTAATGTGGGCCGTGCACGATCAAACCCAATTTCCTATTTCGTGCATATCATTATGTGACACTGTAGTCACCATGCGCATGCGAGTTGCAATCCGTTGTGGCAAGCATATTTGCACATAAAAAAGTGTCCATAACAATAGTATTTGGTTCCATCAGAGTAATTGTCATAATATCCACAAAGTGCTAAGTTTAAAATTAAGGTATGAAATTAATATGTGTTTAATTAATAATTTTTCATATTGTGCTATAAAGATTTAATGTTCGTTATTGTTAGGGTTGATTCTCGCATCGCAGCGCAGTGCAGCACTCAGCTCTTACCTGCTATGTGTAGCGTATTCATCAGCTATGTCTGATTTAGATACAGGGTCTTCCTGTCTGCTGTGAGTTATGTGCCGGGATATTGCGCATGCGCATAGCGTCCAAAATCGCCATTTTGATAACCTGGGTTATTGTTCAGGATTAGAGATTAGAAAACAATAGCCAGCGGTGGGTTTGGAAATAAATTGATTTTCTATATCGGATTGCTAATAAACGGTAATAATTTGACAAACAATGCTAATTACATAACTATTCAAAATATATCGATATTTTGATTGAAGATAAGTTTTTTTCTGGGTTTAGTGTCCCTTTAATAAGCGATTCATTTTGAATTAAGATTGATTTATAGAAATATCTTTATAGCTTGCTTTGTATATAATATTGTAACAGCATAGATATATATATATTTGGCCATAATTAATATGCTATTTACTACGTAAATATAATCATTGTGTTTTAATAAGGATTAACTGATCAGAACTTTGGAAATATTGTTACGTAAATATATTATACGTTTAGAGATTACCACTGTTATAGAGTATAATTAATATTGTAACCTAGGTTATATCTAACACGTTGGATTACACCACTGAGATAATATTTATGATAATATTCTAACAGATATAATAGTATCTACAGTAATGTGCTTCAGTGCAGACCAGTGTGGTATGTAGAGCACTGTGTCTGCCCAAGAGGGAAAGCAACATGTGTATCACGCAGTGTGTGTGTATAATGTACTGGCTTAATACAAAGCTACGTCTCACACTTGACGTTCGCAGGAGTGGGAACGTGTGCTAGCGTGAGAGGACCCAGGTTGCCCACCGTGATTGGCTAATGCATATTATCTTCAGGGTGGATTTGGAAACTCTCCTATTTAAGAAGGAAGATTGCGGGGAGACTGCATAAAGAAAGAAAATGCAAGGTATTTGATATTAATCTATGTAATACAAACTTAATATTTGCCTTTCATATCCCTTTAATGCACTTTATTTAAAGGGATATAAACCCCCCAAAAAATAGCAATTCAGATAGAAGTAAATGAGAATGTTTCTTAAAATTGTATGCTCTAGGGGGGCAGAGCTTGGCCATGCCAGTAGATGGTCGCATAAGAGACTAGCTCTGTAAACCCTAGGTGCCACTTTCATAATTTTAAGTGAATAAAGGTGCGTGCATCTTACCAGGGGCTGAAGACGATTGTGTGAAACAACTCCGCTGTTAAATATCGTGCGACAAGCACGGCGGCCTTCCTGCAGCAGTTCCTCCATCAACATGTGCGGCTATCACGCTAACACACAACTGACATCAGAGTCTCCTTGTGTTGGGGGGTGAGTAAAGAGCACTAGCGGTACATGCAGCAGAGCGGAGGATAGGCACACATGGCAGCCTGATTCCTCCTGCGTAGAATCAGATCGGAAGGCAGTGGCAAAGATCGCGCCTACGACATCTCCACTAAAGTAACTACGCAGCAGAGCCTCCACGTGGCCTAGAGCGGAGGTAAGGCACAGTATACACAGAACTAGCCTGTAAGTATAACAGCCCCAATAAGCTAATATAAGCAGGCAATCATACCTCAGGACTGCTCAGATAAAGCCCACTGCTGGCACTCTATTAACCACAACATATTAAAAGGGGGAAATATAGCAAGTACTGCGCCCAACACCTTCACATTAATATTTACAACCCCCTGGACAGACAGTACTGCCTAGATAAGCCTGACTTGCTGTCTTCATCCCACATAAGTAACGGAGGGTACACTAAAACCCTGAAGGCCTGTAGCCGCACAATTGAATATCAATAACTTTTCCAGCCTGTGAGATTACCATACCTCTCACTGTTAAACAGGAACTGAGCAATAAAACTGTGTAGAACTGTCTCATATTGCACAATAAATCAGACAAGCTACACCTTGGACCTGAACCTGCCTTGGTACCCATCCTAGTTATACTCTGTACCCTTCAGAAGGGTTTCCTGTAATGTCAAACAGATAAAATACTAGGCAATCCAAAGATTTTAGAAACTCGACTATGAGTGACCACCTTAAGCCTGCAGATTCCCCTAATACCTCACTGGCAGACACTCAGCCTAACAACCCCCATACTGTTCCTGCAAAAATTCACCGAGTAGAACCTACCAGCATTCAACATGTTACCAAAGAGGACTTAAAATTACTCTCCTCGAAAGAGGACATCAAAGATGTTATGCAGGAGGTAAAAAATTTGTTATAGAGCTGAGAAAGGACATCACAGATGTCGAGCAAAGAGTCACAAGCATTGAAGAAAAACAAGGGGATATGCAGTCTGAAATTCAACAACATTCTGACAACATGCAGGTCCAAACGGAAGTAGTCCAGAATCTGATGGGCCGCATAGATCTCGAGAACAGGAGCAGGAGGAACAATTTACGCATTAGAGGGATCCCTGAATCTGTTGCCCCTGCTGCCCTTAAGGGACCTCTTCCGCACCATAAAGGGCACCCCTTCCTCTCCTGACATCCAAATCAAGAGGGCTCACAGAGCTTTGCGCCCTAAACCTTCTAACAAATCATCCCCAAGAGACGTTATCTTAAAGCTCCTATCCTCTAGGGATAAAGAGGACATTCTTTGCCATGCACGCCTGAAACACCCTCTTACACATGCAGGTATTGAGAGTCACGTATTCTCCGACTTAAGTCCAGTTACATTGCAAAAAGGAGAGATCTGAAATTTATAACATCTGTCCTACAAGAGCGCAAAATTCCATACAAGTGGGGTTTTCCGACATGCATCACAGCCACCAAGGACAACACTTCTGCAATCTTCCAGATACTGGCGGACCTCCCATCCTTCAACAGATCACTTAACTTGGACATCAAACTTCCTACATCCCTTGCCCATCTATTGGATGACAACACGCCAGTGGCCAAACCTCACCTGGAAAACACAGTGGGATCTCTATAATTGCTTACCTATTTCTACGCTAAGGACAATTGATCACTGTAAACCCAAGCTGCTCATTACAAAGCTTCAACAGTAAAAAAAAAAAACTAGTTCTCAGCGCTGCTATATTTGATACTGTACTTCCTAATAAAATATGATCTCAGAGAAAGAAAATCAAAAAAAGAGCAACTATTAAAACAACATGAACGATAGGTTAAACCAATTTCGTATTTCGTATTTTCGTGTATTTTCATGTGTATTTTCATGTTTAACCTATAGTTTGACTGATTAATTTTAACCGATTATATTTGTTTTTAATTAAACTGAGTTTGTATGCATATAGTAATATGTTGGATTATTAAATTGTGGAATTTTAAAACTGTACAGTGTATCCTCACCTATAATTAATTATAATTAAATTATTTTAATTAAGGTACTACATTTAGAGACAGACATTAGACAGATACTGGCTAGCAGGTTTTAAAAGTAGATATTCCCTATTTTTTAATCAGCACTTTCTTTTGTTGTTTTAATGATTACAAAGCTTCATAAACATGCTTAGCTACTTAACACAAATTACCTGAGGGTTAGCACCTTGGTTTAGCTCCTTCCAACCCTCCCACATTGAGAAAGACCCAGAGGGAAGATACTTAATAATGATGGGCCAACTCTACTACTCAATGGTAGACCAATCACCCTAGCTAACCTCTACTTCCCAAACACATCACATCCCCCTTCTTCACAAAGGTACTCTACAAATTGCTAGAATTACAAAAGGGTATATTATACCTAGGGGGGGCTTTAACATCTCACTCAACCCTATTATTGACACCTCGGATGGGTTCTCCAGCTCCCCAGCCAAAACAATTAAAACCCTCGCCAGATTGCTGAGGGACTTAGTGGTACATGACATATGGCGTACATTGCACCCAACGGCTAAGGATTACACTTTTTTTTCGCATCCCCATCAAAAATATTCCTGGATTGATTATCTATTTACAGACACGACAGGTCTCATAATGACCCCCAACTGTAATATAAACTCTGCTACCTGGTCTGATCATGCTCCAGTCTCGTGAACCATTTATTGGCCAAATATCCCCATCACACCCTTCACTTGGAGATTAGATGACTCTATGTTAGCTAACCCAATTATTCAGATGGATATACATAACCTTTTGACTGAATACTTCCAACTAAATACCATGGACTCTCTACCACTCTCTACTGTCTGGGAGTGTCAGGATTTTTTCCCTGTTGTGTTTGCCATGTGCTGCTGGCAGCCATTTTACTCACCTCTCTTCCTGACTATGGTGCATTGTGGGGGATGCTGCTCATTTCCTGCACTTCCTTTTATGGCCAGACTGGTGAGCATCATCCATGTGAGACAGAATGCAGTCTCAGAATTGTGATGTCATCACTTATTATTTAAAGGGCCTCTGTTCAGTATGCTTTGCCTTTGCGTTGTCTCAGACCTGTTTGTGAGAGTTCCTGTGTATTACCTGGCTGCCTGACGTTCTTCCTGGTTCCTGTCCCTGGCTTGTTCTTGACTCTGCTGTTTTCCTTGTTCCTGATTCTGGATCATCTGACTATTCGCTTTGGCTCCTGACTCGGCTTGTTATTTGACTTGTGGACTTTTTATTATTTTTTGCTATTAATAAAGGTGTGATTATTTTTGCACTTCTCGTCTCAGTCTGATTCCTGGCTCCCTGACAAATCAAAGCCAAACACATAAAGATGAGGAGTGGACACCTGAGTGACCTTCTTGGTCATATTGCAAGCCAGGAAACTCTACACGAACTAAACCCTACTAACCCCGCAATCACTGATGCACTTGAGCAAGTTAAAACTAACTTAATACAACATCTTCAAGTGGAATACCAGAGGAGGGCACTACTTTTTAGGAAAACATACTACGAGCAGGGAGACAAAGCTGGTAAACTCCTGGCTTGCGCTATCACTCGGAGGAGACTTAAATCATATGTTTATGACATATTAGACACGCAGGGACACAGGCACAACAATGCGAAAAAAATTGCAGACACCTTTAGAGAATACTACAATATGCTTTACAACATACATCCTTCACAACCCCTCTCACCAGATAGCCAGCCTGCTGCACCTAATCCATCCTCCATACAAAACTATCTAGCAGACGAAGACCTCCCTTCACTCATGACAGAATATGCAGAATTCTTAGATGAGCCATTTACACTTACTGAGATCCTTACAGCATTCAAGGACCTACCATCAGGGAAAAGCCCTGGTCCAGATGGGTTGGGTATTAAATATTACAAATCTTTCCCCCATATCCTTGCACCATACCTTCTACAAATGTTTAATCAGCTGGCCGACCCAGCCACCTTACCCCACACAATGCTTGAAGCCCATATCACAGTAATTCCCAAACCCGGCAAGCCCACAACCCAGCCCCCCAACTTTTGCCCCATCTCCCTACTTAATACTGATGTAAAAATCCTAACTAAACTACTTGCAAATATTTTAAATAGACTATTACCCAAGCTAACCTCAACTGATCAAGTTGGATTTATCCCATTCCGAGAGGCTAGAGACAACATGCTTAAAGTAATTCAGTTAATCACCCATGCCCATAACAAATCCATACCTTTAACGCTACTTTCCACTGACGTCGAGAAGGCTTTCGACCGGGTCAACTGGTCCTTCATGCGGTCTACATTAAACAAAATGAACTTTGGCAGTAAGTTAACTAACATGGCCTTCTCTCTTCACTCTTCCACTAATGCTAGAATTAGGGTAAACGGACTTCTCTCGGAACGGTACCCGACAGGGATGCCCGCTGTCTCCCTTACTATTTGCCCTGACCATCGAAGTTCTTGCTTGTAAAATCCAGTCTAACCCTCATATAGAGGGACTCACTATACAGAATAAGGAACATAAACTCGCCATGTACGCAGACAATGTTCTGCTCACATTAACAAATACCGCCGATTCCCTACCGGCAGTCCTGCGAGAATTCAAAGAATATGGGGAAGTCTCCAACTTCCCTCTTAATCTGGCTAAATCAGAACTTTTCAGAACCTTGCTCTCTCATCTCAGAGATCCAAAACTACTGCTCCATTAAAATAGTACATGGAGAATTACAATATTTGGGCATCACCATTAAACCCTTGATAAAGGATCTAGTGGAAGTTAACTATAAAAAACTCAGAGATAATATAATTGGTGATCTATCCAGCTGGAAGAAAAAATCAATCTCTTGGATAGGACATATAAACGTTGTTAAAATTAATATCTTACCCAAAGTCTTGAAATTCTACAAACCATACCCCTTACACCTCATAGTCCATATCTCCAACATATACAATCAGCGATAGAAACTTACATCTTGCAGGGCACGAAGCCCAGAATCAACAGGCAAACACTTTACAGACCCCGTGATACCGGGGGTGTGGGAGTTCCTACAAACAAGCAATCCTGCTTCAACGCATAGTTGAGTGGTGCCGCTGCCCTGACCTCAAGGCCTGGGCACAGTTGGACGCATGCACATCCTCAATAGAGGGAATGTTGGATCTTTAGCATGGACTGCCTCGACTAGGCGCCCTGCTACTCTAACCTCTTACCCCTTGCTGAGAGAGGTTTTCCGTGAGTGGGACAGAATTGTTTCCACCAGTAGCCACATCTCCACACCTCACTCACCACTAACACCCTTTAAAGAAAACCCTGACATTGAACTTCACCCCCTTCCCACAACTACAAAATCGCACTACCCCCTGAACTCTACCACCATTTCTACTGCTATAATGCAGGGAAAACTTAAAACACAAGCTGTACTCTGTGAATGGGATGCCACCCTAGTTGCATCTTGGTTCGGCCTGGCACAACTTTCTCACTTCTTCTCCACGCATAAACACTAACACTCTTTTGTTAGACCGCTCACCCCTTTTGAACAATTGTGTTTTTCCTCACACGCATCACAACACCTTGTCTCCTGCTCTCTACAGCCTTGTTGTGACAAATAATAGACAACCACTTCCCAGCTTTGTACACGGGTGGCACAGAGAGCTGGGACATGAGATTGACACCAAGGATTGGCTCAAAATGTTTGAGATTACAAAAAAAGCATCTGTATCAGCCCGGATACAAGAATCACAATTCAAATTCCTGAGTAGGTGGTACTTGACGCCTCAGAGGCTAAAAAAAATTTACCCACGTACTAGTGGTAGCTGCTGGAGAAATTGTGGGGGGAAGGAACCATGCTGCATGTCTGGTGGCACTGCCCCAAGTTAGGGAGGTTTTGGGAGGAGATTTTTGAGGAGATGGGTAGAGTCCTGGACCTGGTGATACGCTTCGACCCTGAACTTCTACTCTATTATGGCATGCTCAGGTTTGGTGAAAATGTCATACGCTCCATATTTATCATAATGGTTAACAGTGCTAAGGAACTGATCCCCCGATACTGGAAAAAGTCAACAGTACCGAGTCTCTTGGAATGGAAGGCACACGCCGCCAACCTCCTGCAGCTTGAAAGATACCACTACCTTAAACTAGGTAAACCAGAAATCCATGAATGCGTTTGAGATGGGAAGGTACACCTTTTGTAAATTCTTTCATGGCTGTGCCACTGCCCTCGCCATCTGAGGGAGGCCTTTGCCCGCCTCACATGACTATTGCCTTGAATTATTTTTTTGTTTTTCTCCCCATCCCTACCACCTACAACTATAACCTATTCTATTTACTCCCGGGTAAATAATGCCCGGCCCCTTTACACTATCTTTGGTAAACAACTGAATTTATAGTTCTATTTAATTTTACTTTGTTTTGCAAATTACATTGTTTAAAGATGACTTTATAAAAAAAAAGTAAATTTATGCTTACCTGATAAATTGATTTCTTCTATGGTACGACGAGTCCACGGATTCATCCTTTACTTGTGGGATATTATCCTCCTGCTAACAGGAAGTGGCAAAGAGCACCACAGCAGAGCTGTCTATATAGCTCCTCCCTTAGCTCCACCCTCCAGTCATTCGACCGAAGGTACAGGAAGAAAAAGGAGAAACTAAAAGGTGCAGAGGTGACTGAAGTTTAAATCAAAAAAATATAATCTGTCTTAAAATGACAGGGCGGGCCGTGGACTCGTCGTACCATAGAAGAAATCAATTTATCAGGTAAGCATAAATTTACTTTTCTTCTATAAGGTACGACGAGTCCACGGATTCATCCTTTACTTGTGGGATACAATACCAAAGCTACAGGACACGGATGAACGGGAGGGACAAGACAGATGGTTAAACAGAAGGCACCACTGCTTGAAGAACTTTTCTCCAAAAAATAGCCTCCGAAGAAGCAAAAGTATCAAATTTGTAAAATTTGGAGAAGGTATGAAGCGAAGACCACCTTACAAATCTGTTCAACAGACGCATAATTTTTAGAAGCCCATGTGGAAGCCACCGCTCTAGTAGAGTGAGCTGTAAGTCTTTCAGGAGGCTGCTGTCCAGCAGTCTCGTATGCCAAACGGATGATGCTTTTCAGCCAAAAAGAAAGAGAGGCAGCCGTAGCTTTTTGAACTCTACGTTTTCCAGAATAGACAACAAACAAAGAAGATGTTTGATGGAAATCTTTGGTCACTTGCAAGTAAAACTTCAAAGCACGAACCACGTCCAAGTTGTGCAACAGACACTCCTTCTTAGAGGAAGGATTAGGACACAGGGAAGGAACAACAATTTCCTGATTAATATTCTTATTAGTAACAACCTTAGGAAGGAATCCAGGTCTGGTATGCAAAACCACCTTATCAGCATGGAAAACAAGATAAGGCGAGTCGCATTGCAATGCAGATAGTTCAGAAACTCTTCGAGTCGAAGAGATAGCAACTAAAAACAGAACTTTCCAAGATAGAAGCTTAATATCTATGGAATGCATAGGTTCAAATGGAACCCCTTGAAGAACTTTAAGAACTAAATTCAAACTCCATGGCAGAGCAACAGGTTTAAACACAGGCTTGATTCTAACTAAAGCCTGACAAAAACGACTGAACGTCTGGAACATCTGCCAGACGCTTGTGCAGTAAAATAGACAAAGCAGATATCTGTCCCTTTAGGGAACTAGCTGATAGCCCCTTCTCCAATCCTTCTTGGAGAAAGGATAAAATCCTAGGAATCCTGATCTTACTCTATGAGTAGCCTTTGGATTCACACCAATAAAGATATTTACGCCATATCTTATGATAAATCTTCCTAGTGACAGGCTTTTGAGCCTGATTCAAGGTATCTATGACCGACTCAGAGAATCCCCGCTTGGATAAAATCAAGCGTTCAATCTCCAGGCAGTCAGCCGCAGAGAAACTAGATTTGGATGCTGGAACGGACCTTGAATGAGAAGGTCCCGTTTCAGTGGTAGTGTCCATGGTGGTAGAAATGACATATCCACCAGGTCTGCATACCAAGTCCTGCGTGGCCATGCAGGTGCTATCAAAATCACTGAAGCTCTCTCCTGTTTGATTCTGGCAATCAGACGAGGGAGGAGAGGAAATGCTGGAAACACATAAACCAGGTTGAACGACCAAGGTACTGCTAGAGCATCTATCAGTACTACTTGAGGATCCCTTGATCTGGACCCGTAACAAGAAAGTTTGGCGTTCTGACGAGACGCTATCAGATCAAATTCTGGTGTGCCCCACTGATGAATCAATTGTGCAAACACCTCCGGATGGAGTTCCCACTCCCCCGGATGAAAAGTCTGACGACTTAGAAAATCCGCTTCCCAGTTCTCCACTCCTGGGATATAGATTGCTGATAGATGGCAAGAGTGAGTCTCTGCCCATCGAATTATTTTGGTAACCTCTATCATCGCTAGAGAACTCTTTGTTCCCCCCTGATGATTGATATATGCTACAGTCATGATATTGTCCGACTGGAATCTTATGAATCTGGCCGAAGCCAGCTGAGGCCACGTCTAAAGCGCGTTGAATATTGCTCTCAGTTCTAGAATATTTATCGGGAGGAGAGCCTCCTCCTGAGTCCACACACCCTGTGCTTTCAGGGAATTCCAGACTGTACCCCAGCCCAATAGTCTGGCGTCCGTCATCACTATGACCCATGCTGGCCTGCAGAAACACATTCCTTGGGACAGATGATCCTGTGGCAACCACCAAAGAAGAGAGTCTCTGGTCTCTTGATCCAGATTTATCTGAGGAGATAAATTTGCATAATCCCCATTCCACTGTTTGAGCATGCATAGTTGCAGTGGTCTGAGATGCAAGTGAGCAAACGGAACTATGTCCATTGCTGCTACCATAAGTCCGATTACCTCCATACACTGAGCCACTGACGGCTGAGGAATGGAATGAAGAGCTCGTCAGGTGGTTAAAATCTTTGATTTCCTGACCTCCGTCAGAAAAAATTTAATGTCTACCGAATCTATCAGAGTTCCCAGGAAAGGAACTCTTGTGAGAGGGGTAAGTGAACTCTTTTTTACGTTCACCTTCCACCCGTGAGATCTTAGAAAAGCCAACATGATGTCCATGTGAGATTTGGCTAGTTGGTAAGTTGACGCCTGAATTAAGATATCGTCCAGATAAGGCGCCACTGCTATGCCCCGCGGCCTTAGGACCGCCAGAAGGGACACTAGCACCTTTGTGAAAATTCTGGGAGCTGTGGCCAACCCGAAGGGAAGAGCCACAAACTGGTAATGCTTGTCCAGAAAGGCGAACCTGAGAAACTGATGATGATCTTTGTGGATAGGGATGTGCAGATACGCATCCTTTAAGTCCACGGTGGTCATATATTGACCCTCCTGGATCATTGGTAAAATAGTCCGAATGGTCTCCATCTTGAAGGATGGGACTTTGAGGAATTTGTTTAGGATCTTGAGATCTAAACTTGGTCTGAAGGTTCCCTCTTTTTTGGGAACCACAAACAGATTGGAGTAAAACCCCTGCCCCTGTTCTGTTTTTGGAACCGGGCAGATTACTCCCATGGTATATAGGTCTTCTACACAGCGTAAGAATGCCTCTCTTTTTGTCTGGTTTACAGATAATCAAGAAAGATGGAATCTCCCCCTTGGAGGGGAATCTTTGAAGTCTAGAAGATACCCCTGGGTCATAATTTCCAAAGCCCAGGAGTCCTGAACGTCTCTTGCCCAAGCCTGAGCAAAGAGAGAAAGTCTGCCCCCTACTAGATCTGGTCCCAGATCAGGGGCTGCCCCTTCATGCTGTCTTGGTGGCAGCAGCGGGCTTCTTGGCCTGTTTACCTTTGTTCCAAGTCTGGTTAGGTCTCCAGACTGACTTGGATTGAGCAAAATTCCCCTCTTGCTTTGCAGCAGGGGAGGAGGAAGTTGGACCACCTTTGAAGTTTCGAAAGGAACGAAAATTATTTTGTTTGGTCCTTATCTTACTTGTCTTATCCTGAGGAAGGGCTTGGCCTTTTCCTCCAGTGATGTCAGAAATGATCTCTTTCAGTTCAGGCCCGAACAGGGTCTTACCCTTGAAAGGAATGGTTAAAAGCTTAGATTTTGATGACACGTCAGCAGACCAGGACTTAAGCCATAACGCTCTACGCGCTAAAATGGCAAAACCTGAATTCTTTGTCGCTAATTGAGCCAGTTGAAAAGCGGCATCTGTAATGAAAGAATTAGCTAACTTTAGAGCCCTAATTCTATCCAGAATATCATCTAATGGGGTCTCAACCTGAAGAGCCTCCTCTAGAGCCTCAAACCAAAAAGCAGCTGCAGTAGTTACAGGAACAATGTACGCTATAGGTTGGAGAAGAAAACCCTGATGAATAAATATTTTCTTTAGGAGACCCTCTAATTTCTTATCCATAGGATCTTTGAAAGCACAACTGTCCTCAATAGGTATAGTTGTACGCTTAGCCAGGGTAGAAATAGCTCCCTCCACCTTAGGGACCAGGTGTCAGATATGGGAAACATTTTCTTAAAAGTAGGAGGGGGAGAAAAGGAAATACTTGGTCTATCCCACTCCTTAGCAACAATGTCTGAAATCCTCTTAGGGACCAGAAAAACATTAGTGTAGGCAGGAACCTCAATTTATCTGTCCATTTTACACAATTTCTCTGGAACTACAATAGGGTCACAATCATCCAGAGTCGCTAAAACCTCCCTGAGTAACAAGCTGAGGTGTTCTAGTTTAAATTTAAAAGCCGTCATATCTGAGTCTGTCTGAGGGAACATCTTTCCTGAATCAGAAATCTCTCCCTCAGACAGCAAATCCCTCACCCCCAACTCAGAACATTGTTAGGGTACATCAGATATGGCTAATAAAGCGTCAGAGGGCTCAGCATTTACTCTCACACCAGACCTACTGCGCTTCCTCTGCCATCCAGGAAGCTTAGATAAAACCTCGGTGAGGGTAGTATTTATAACTGCGGCCATATCTTGCAGGGTGAAAGAATTAGACGCACTAGAAGTACTTGGCGTCGCTTGTGTGGGCGTTAATGGTTGTGACACTTGGGGAGAATTAGATGGCATACCCTGATTCCCTTCTGACTGAGAATCCTCCTGTGACATACTTTTATCAGCTAAAATATGTTCTTTGCAATTTTTGCCCTTTCAGTGCATGAGGGACACATTTTAAGTGGGGGTTCCACAATGGCTTCCAAACACATTAAACATTGGCTTTCCTCAATGTCAGACATGTTGAACAGGCTAGTAATGACCACAAACAAGCTTGAAAACACTTTATTTAGTGAAAAAAATAACAATCTTAAAAAACGGTACTGCGCCTTTAAGAGAAAAAAAGCATACAATTTTTGTAAAACTGCTTTAAAATACACCAATCGTTTCAATTTTTTTATATGATATACAAATAATGTAGCTGAGATTGCCCCACAAAGAAATGAACAGTTAACCCTTTACTGTGCAAAACCGGATCATTAATAAGGCCTAAATCCGGACAAAACACCCGCTGCACCTACCTGCCCTCAGGGATGGGAATAATGGAGTTAAAGCTTCGATATGGCCCAACACTTCCACAAGGGCCCACCGGAGTTGGAGCTTGCTGCTTGCTCTGCAATTACAAGTGCGCAACTGATACGCGAAAATAGGCCCCGCCCATCTCACTTGATGTTTTTACAGCCTAAAGGAACTGCACCAGAGCGGTTCCAAACTAGCCATGTGGGTTCTGAAACACAAACCAGAAGCCAAGTGTACCCTCAATAAAGTCACAAAAAACGTTATTGAAAAGATCTCTTTCAGTTCCCAAAAACGTTATCAGCACTCCCAGTTCACAAAACGTTTGCCCATAAACATTCAAACTCAGTGTCAACCATTTTTTCATTAGCCCCTTATGCAAGCTTAGTAATACCCCTCTATATCTTTTAGGATTACTGCTTACCCTCTCCCTCATGGGGATACTGTCAGCCAATTCTGAAATAGCACAGTCTCTCCAGAAAAAAAAAAATGACTGAACATACCTCACTGCTTATAGCATGAAAGGGTTCCTCACACTGAAGCTTCTTGTACTCCTCAGCCATTCTGTGGGAACTGCTCTGGATCTTAGTGACAAATGCTAAGATCATCAGCCTCCAGGCAGAAGTCTTTATCCATCTGCTGCCTGAGAGTAAATAGTACACACCGGTACCATTTAAAATAAAAAACTCTTGCTTGAAGAAATAAAAAACTAATATTTTATCACCTCTTTCACTTTACCCTTCCTAGTACTTAGAGTAGGCAAAGAGAATGACTGGGGGGTGGAGCTAAGGGAGGAGCTATATAGACAGCTCTGCTGTGGTGCTCTTTGCCACTTCCTGTTAGGAGGAGGATAATATCCCACAAGTAAAGGATGAATCTGTGGACTCGTCGTACCTTATAGAAGTAATATAAAAAATTACTTTGTACGCTAGTTATATGTTTTATGGGAGTATGACCCCTCAAGATGGTCTCTTGCTTATACTACCATCAGCCCCTATTTGGCATGGACATTTATGATTTTTCTCTGGACATCTGCGTTCTGAGACCTCATCAAAGGTCTTAATCGCTTCAAGTACTTCCTACTTGCACTTCATATTGAAATATTGCTTGAATATCATAAGTTAAACTGTACTGTTCATATTTGTATCACATATTTTCATTCTAAATAAAGCTTACGGTAAAAATAAATAAATTGCATGCTCTATTCATTTGTCTTCATTCTCTTGGTATCTTTATTTGAAAAAGTGGGAATGTAAGCTTAGAAGCCGGTTCATTTATGGTACAGCACCTGGGTAGCGCTTGCTGATTGGTGGGTAAATGTAGCACAGCACACTATGCCATTTGTTTGTAGTTATCATTTCTCTTACAGGTAATATTTGCTGATTGTTACAGCTTTCATTTCAGAGCATTACAGTAGTTCTTCAAATATTTGTATATAAACATTTAATAGCCTAGAAGCCTGTCCTTGAACAGTATTGCTAGATATACTATTTTCATAACTGTCCAGACATGTGATGAGCAATATGATCCATTTACCATTCATATCATTGATAGGGCTTGTATCAGGGAAATACAGTTAGGTCATTAAAAATTAACACACATAAAAGTGTTCCCATGTCAAACTAGATGTAAAACACTTGTTATGATTTTATTAGCCAACGAGAGGCAAAATGTTGTAGTTCTTGCTATTCATATCTTATAAACTATTTGGTACTTTATAGAGCAAAGAAAAGGGGGGGGGGGTAGTGCTCATTGAGAGACTGAAGAGTTGAAGTTGAAACAGATAATGCTAATGTTACACAAGCCCAGCTGCTTTTCATTGCAGTAAGGAAGAAAAACAGGGTCTGTAGCTTACTGGATTTCATATCTGACACTAAATCCCAGATACAAAGATTACTAACACCTAGATTACGAGCTTTGCGCTAAACAGGATGTGAAACTAAGGACATTAAAGGGACAGTCTAGTCAAAATGAAAGTTTCAGTATTCAGATAGGGCATGCAATTTTAAACAACTTTCCAATTTACTTTTATCATCAAATTTGCTTTGTTCCCTTGGTGGTATTTTTTAAAAAAGCTAAACCTAGCTAGGCTCAAATTGATTTCTAAAACAGTTAAAAACTGCCTCTTAGCTCAGAGCATTTTGAAATTTTTCACAGTTAGACAGTACTAGTGCATGTGTGTCATATAAATAACATTGTGCTCACTCCTGTGCACTGATTGGCTAAACTGCATGCCTGTCAAAAGCATCGAGGTAAGGGGGCAGTCTGCAGAGGCTTAGATACAAGGTAATTACAGAGGTAATATGTGTATTAATATAACAATGTTGGTTATGCAAAACTGGGGAATGGGTAATAAAGAGATTATCTATCTTTTTAAACAATAAAAATTCTAGAGTAGACTGTCCCTTTAAGCTCCATACCGCACAAAATCCAAGGGCTGCTTTGACGTGCTCCTGCACGCTTTTCCCCATAGACATCAACGGGGAGAGAGTGTTAGGTTTTTTTCTAACACCTGAAGTGTGGAATGAAAAATCTCCGTAACGCAACTCTATTGATGTTTAAGGGGGGAAAAAGTTAAGTTTAAACCTAACACCCTAACATAAACCCCAAGTCTAAACACCCTAATCTACCGCCCTCGACATCGCCCACACCTAAATAAAGTTATTAACCCCTAATCTGCCGCTCCCGACATCGCCGACACTAATAAAAGTTATTAACCCCTATTTTGCTGCTCACCGACATCGGCAACACTATAATAAAGTTATTAACCCCTACACCTCCGGCCTCCCACATCTCTGCCACTAAATAAACCTATTAACCCCTAAACCTCCGACCTCACACATCTCCGCTACTAAATAAACCTATTAACCCCTAAACCTCTGCCCCCCATCGCCGCTACTAAATAAACATATTAACCCCTAAACCGCCAGCCCCCCTACATCGCAAAACACTAAATTAAACTAATAACCCCTAAACACCCCCCAACTTTAAATTAAAATTACAATATAACTATCTTAAAAATAAATAAAAACTTATCTGTGAAATAAAAAAAACTAAGTTTAAACTATAAATTAACCTAACTATTCTAATAAAATTTAAAAAACTACCAATTAAAAAATCTTAATTAAAAATTTTAAAAAACCTAAACACTACAAAAAAAATTAAGAAATCTAAAATTACAAAAAATAAAAAACACTAAATTACGAAAAATAAAAAACACTAAGCTTACAAAAAATAATAAACAAAATTATCAAAAATAAAAACAATTACACCTAATCTAATAGCCTTATAAAAATAAAAAGCCCCCCAAAATAAAAACACCCCCTAGCCTAAATAAACTACCAATAGACCTTAAAAATGGCCTTTTGCAGGGCATTGCCCTAAGTTAAACAGCTTTTTTACCTGTAAAAAAATACAAAGTCCCCCCAACAGTAAAACCCACCAACCAGCCCCCCAAAATAAAAAAACAACTCTAAAAAAATAAATAAGCTACCCATTGCCCTTAAAGGGGCATTTTTATGGGCATTGCCCTTAAAAGGGCATTCAGCTCTTTTCCATTGCCCTTAAAAGTACATTCAGCTCTTTTAAAAAAGCCCAAGCCCTAATCTAAAAAAAAATCCCACCCAAAAGAATGAAAAAAAAAACCCTAGCACTAACCCCAGAATATCTACTCACGTTTCCTGACGTCCGGACATCCATCTCCATCCAGGCGGCGAGAAGTTTTCATCCAGGCGGCGATATCTTCATCCCGGCGGCACAGAGCCATGCTGGAAACCGAAGACATGCTGCACGGAGCGTCCTCTTCATACGGTCACCGCCGTACACTGAAGTTGAATGCAAGGTAGCCGTTTCAAAATGGCTTATCTTGCGTTTCTATTAGGATGAGAGCTTCTGAAAACCTATTGGCTATTAAAACAGCCAATAGGATGAGAGCTACTGAAATCCTATTGGCTGATTTGAACAGGCAATAGGATTTCAGTAGCTCTCATCCTATTGGCTGTTTTCGGTTTCCAGGATGGCTCCGCTCCGCGCTGCCCGGATGAAGATAGAAGACACCCCTGGGATGGATGAAGATATCGCTGCCTAATGTTAGGTTAATTTATAGTTTAAACTTAGTTTTTTTTTAATTTCACAGGTAAGTTTTTATTTATTTTAAGATAGTTATATTGTAATTTTAATTTAAAGTTAGGGGGGGTTTAGGTTTAGGGGTTAATAGTTTAATTTTGTGTTTTGCGATGTGGGGGGGGCTGGAGGTTTAGGGGTTAATAGGTTTATTTAGTAGCGAAGATGTGGGGGGCCAGAGGTTTAGGGGTTAATAGGTTTATTTAGTGGTGGAGATGTGGGAGGCAGGAGGTTTAGGGGCTAATAACTTTATTATAGATTCAGCGATGTCGGGAGCGGCGGAATAGGGGTTAACAACTTTTTTAATAGTCACAATATGGGTGGGCGGGAGATTAGGGTTTAATATAGTGTTTGCGATGTGGGAGGTGGCGGTTTAAGGGTTAATAGGTCGTTTATGGGTGTTAGGGTACTTTGTAACATTTTAGTTATGAGTTTTGTGAAACATTTTTGTTACGCAAAACTCATAACTACTGCTCTCAGATGGTGGTATGAATCGTGTCAGTGTAGGCTGTAAAGCAAGCATTTTAGCCGGACCGCACAACCTGTAATACCGGCGCTATGAAAATCTCACACAAAAACGTAATTCTTTAAAATGCGGAATGGACGTTGCGTTACAGGCTAAAATGCTTGCGGTATAGCTATACCTGCACGACTCGTAATATGCGTTCCTGGCCATTACCCTGGAATTGCCATTTTTCAGCGTTAAAAGCTGTAACACAAAACTCGTAAACTAGGTGTAAGTGAATAATACTGAGATGTATATTTAAACATTTATAGTTGTTGTTCAAAAATGTACCCTTATTTCTTCAGTATTTAGTCCCAGTATTGTAAATGGTACAACCATGTTGCAAACTATTCCCTAGGTTTAAAAGCTTCTCCTCTGCTAAGGCCAGTTAGAGAACATTAAGAATGAGCTATAATACAAGTAACAAAAAAGTGAGGGGGCGCCCTATTTACATAAACTAAAACAATGTGATAAATATAGACCAATAATGGCTAAGAATAATTTTTCTTGATGTGTCAAGAGTTATAGATAAAAATATAATAGTATAATAAATAAGTGAATATATAAATGATATTAATTAATGGTAATATCAAATGTGGATAAACAATCACAAACTAGTCACAATGGTGAGATCAATACTCAGCGTCTGTATGCATATACATATATATATACACACATACATACACCCATGCAATTAACCACAATAGTAAACAATATGTATCTTAATAGCAAATGTGTAATGAAAATAATAACAATAGATAATTGAAATAAATAACAATGGTTAAATAAATATTATGGTGTATCAACAATAGGAAACACTTTGACACGATTGGCTAGTTGATTTTAGTTATTAGCTCTGGTAGTGCTGCGGCTACGGTGTCAGTTCAATTAGCCTTATTATTATTATTCCTATCATATTCCTATTATTTGGACATAGGTATGATATGATATTATATCCTCTAAAAATCTATAGTCACTATACTCTTGTAGATTATATATCTAATAAAAGAAATTACATACGATTCCTTATCCTATCATCACACAGATTCCTTATCCTATCATCATACAGATGTTGTTTGATTGACTTGAAGGTTATCCTATCATCACTAGATGACTCTCACATCTGATAGGTCATAGTAAGTCATTTGTTATAGTGACGTTTACCGCGATCTCATCTAGCTACAGACGAATAAGGAGCACACACAGCTACAGCGCCGTTTAAAGACATAAGTATATTACATCGAGCGCATTTATTATTAAATTGGAAGTGTGTCCTCAGTGAATAAGTTCTATTCAGTCTGTCAACATTGTGGTCTGCGATTTGCGTGATACACATCCCCATAAGATATACGATCAATACAGCATTGAAACTTTAGAGTCGATTACAGACTGATTCTATCTCCTCCTATCTATCTGCCTATTGGTTACACGCAGGAACTTGACTAGCTGCTAAGCAACCTAAACTGTTTACACATCGTGTCCAGTCATGCGCACTAAGCGTCTTAGGACGCCGTCCTCGATAGTGCTCAACTTTAGCTGCACTTGACAAGTAGTTTGCAACATATTATTACATTTAATCTATTCCCTCATGAACATTTTATCACAGCTTCTATTATTCTCTCATGTATGCCATTTAAATACATAGTGCAGTTTGGATTTTAACAAGGTAGGAAATTTGACTTTATAACTTTAGTTTATGATATTATGTATAGACCTTATGAGGTTTTATTTGAATGACATAAACTAGTGAGCTGTGGATGATTTTTTTATATGTGTTGTATGTTTTATGTACATTGTATAACTCTATGACATTCTGTATTATCCGATTGGCTATGAAGTCAAATCACATTTTGTATTATCTGATTGGTTATGAGGGTATGAACAATTAAGCTAACCCCTCCCATTACCATCTGTACATCATCACCCTAATTGATTTTAAGGTATATCTAGCAAGTGTTCAGTAAACATTTTATGAAGCCTGATGAAACAGCCATTGGCTGAGAAACGCGTTGCCTGTTATTTTAACTTATTTTAATAAAGCCTGTTTTAGAATTTGAACACTTGCTGCTCTCTCTTATTTGGAATTTTCTCCACCTGCCTTATCTGAGGACATTTATTACTTTGATCATCCTGGGAACCATCATCTCTCTCCTGGATACCCTGCCATAAGTCTGTTGGGTGACCATATTGATCCCTCCATGCTCCCTTAGCATCAAAAGAGGTGCTTGATACATTGTGAGTACCACTCCTATTAATATCTGGCTTTATTTACTTGCACCGACAATACTAGGCCATATAGGCACTTGTGTCTCTTCTCTGTCCATATAGAGTTCAGTTCCTGTGCTGGAAGTTGGTCTTCTGGGTGACCGAATAGATCCCAGACTGCCCCTATTAGCACTAACTGAGGTGCTCTCCTAAATGTGAGTCTGTTTGTCTATCTTAAGATCTACAATTTTGGACCAAACAATATTGGGCCATGTGGCGCTTCTGTTTTTTCTTTTTTTTTTTTTTTTTTTTTTTTTTTTTTTTTATAATACAAGTACATATTCCCAAAATCCAAACTTATTCTAAAATCCAAACCTTTTCACTAATGATTTTTAAAAAACTAAAATTATTACGATATTGTTTTAAGTCTGAAATTTAAATATTTCATATTGGCTAAATTCCATAAGATATTGTTGTTTACACTTAGTTCCATGCCCTCTCCCAACTGTCCCATTTCAAAGATGCAAGTATTCCAAAATCCAAACTATTCCAAAATCCAAACCATTTACCAAGAAGTTATAAAGGGTTTTATACCTGTACAATATTAATACTATGCTTCTAATATATTTAGGGAGATATTTATCAAGCCATCAACCGCAAATACGCTGGAATGCCGCAGCGTAATTGTTGCAAGCTTGATCCGGCCTAGTAATCAAAGCCTACAGACCGGCAAAAGTTGAAATTTGTGATGTAACATACGATCCGCCGGTCTCAATCTGACGCAGATCGATGCTTACGTCATTACAGATGTTCCGAATACACATTCGGCTCTATCTGACACTTTTTCCCATATACCAAATTTCTAACAGGTACGCTCGCGGCTATTCCGGCCCAGCGTACCTGGTTTTCAATCCGCCACATTGGAGGCCGCGGATGCCATAGGAATCAATGGGAGTCTGAAAGCAGCGAAAGCTTATGTTCGATGCTGCCAGATATCCCATTGATTTATATGGTTAAAAACAAGTAACGTTTACACCTAACACCCTAACATAAGCCCCAAGTCTAAACACCCCTAATCTGCCGCCCCCGACATCGCCGCCACCTACATAATGTTATTAACCCCAATTGCGCCGCTCCCGGACCCCGTCGCAACCTAAATAAACTTATTAATCTCTAAACCTCTGGCCTCCCACATCACTACCACTAACTAAACCTATTAACCCCTAAACCGCCAGTCCCCCACATCGCCATAAACTAAATTAAGCTATTAACCCCTAAACCTAACAACCCGCTTACATCCCTATCTTAAAATAAATTTAAACTTACCTGTAGAATTAAAATAAACTATTTTTAAACTATTAATTGACCTACCCTAACTATACTACAATTAAATTAAACTAGCAATTAAATAAACTAAATTACATATTAAAAAAACATAACCTTACTAAAATTATTTAAATCTACTATTAAACCTTATTAAAAATTACTAAATTACCAAAAAAAATAAACGCTAAGTTACAAAAAATAAAAAACACAAATTAAGGAGAAAAAAACCCCACATTATCAAAAATAAAAAAGAATTACACCTAGTCTAATAGACCTATCAAAAAAAAAAAAAAAAAAAAAAAAACCTAGCCTACAATAAAAGGGCCCCAAAGAAATCAGCTCTTTTACCTGTAAAAAAAAAATAAAAACACCCCCCAACAGTAAAACCCACCACCCAACCAACCAACCCCTCCAAATAAAAAACCTATCTAAAATAATCTAAGTTCCCCATTGCCCTGAAAAGGGCATTTGTATGGGCATTGCCCTTAAAAGGGCATTTAGCTCTTTTACTTCCCAGACCCTGATCTAAACGTAAAACCCACCCAAAAAAACCTTAAATAAACCTAACACTAACCCCCGACGATCCACTTACAGTTATTGAAGTCCCGCTTGAAGGATCCATCCAGCTGGCAAGAAGTCTTCATCCGGGCGGGCTCTTCCATCTTCATCCCGCCGTCGAAGTCTTCATCCAGACGGCATCTTCTATCTTCATCCATCCGGCGCGGAGCGGGTCCATCCTGAAGACATCCGGCGCGAGCTCCTCTTCATATGGTAGATGCCGTAAACTGGAACTTCAATGCAAGTGACGTCATCCAAGATGGCGTCCCTTGCATTACTTTTGGCTGAAAGATTTCAATCAGCCAATAGGATTAGAGCTGCTAAAATCCTATTGGCTGTTCCAATCAGCCAATAGGATGAAAGCTCAAATCATATTGGCTGATTGGAACAACTAATAGGATTTTAGCAGCTCTAATCCTATTGGCTGATTGAAATCTTTCAGCCAATAGGAATGCAAGGGACGCCATATTGGATGACATCACTTGCATTGATGTTCCAGTTTACGGCAGCGACCGGTCTTCAGGATGGACCCGCTCCGCGCCGGCTGGATCCTTCAAATGGGACTTCAATAACTGTAAGTGGATCGTCGGGGGTTAGTGTTAGCTTAATTTAAGGGTTTTTCGGGTGGGTTTTATTTTTAGATTAGGGTCTGGGCATTAAAAGAGCTAAATGCCCTTTTAAGTGCAATGCCCATACAAATGCCCTTTTCAGGGCAATGGGGACCTTAGGTTATTTTAGATAGGTTTTTTATTTGGGGGGGTTGGTTGGTTGGGTGGTGGGTTTTACTGTTTTGTTTTGTTTTTACAGGTAAAAGAGCTGATTTCTTTGGGACAATGCCCCACAAAAGGCCCTTTTAAGGGCCATTGGTAGTTTATTCTAGGCTGGGGGGGTATTTGGGGGGGTTATTTTGATAGGGCTATTAGATTAGGTGTAATTCTTTTTTATTTTTGATAATGTTTTTTTTCTCTCGTAATTTAGTGTTTTTTATTTTTTGTAACTTTTTTGTAACTTATTTTTTTTGGTAATTTAGTAATTTGTAATAAGGTTTAATAGTAGATTTAAATAATTTTAGTAGGGTTAGGTTTTTTTAATATGTAATTTAGTTTATTTAATTGCTAGTTTAATTTAATTGAAGTATAATAGTTAGGGTAGGTTAATTAATAGTTTAAAAATAGTTTATTTTAATTACACAGGTAAGTTTAAATTTATTTGAAGATAGGGATGTTTTAATTTTAATTTAAAGTTAGCGGGTTGTTAGGTTTAGGGGTTAATAGGTTTAGTTAGTGGTAGTGATGTGGGAGGCCAGAGGTTTAGGGGTTAATATGTTTATTTAAGTTGCGGCGGGGTCCGGGAGCGGCGGGGTAGGGGGTAATAACTTGATTTAGGTTGCAGCGGGGTCCGGGAGTGGCGGGATAGGGGTTAATAACTTGATATAGGTTGCAGCAGGGTCAGGGAGTGGCGGGATAGGGGTTAAGCATTTTAGTATAGTGGCAGGGTTTAGTGACAGGGTATAAAAAAAAGTTGGTAAAAAGCCGAATAGACGTGAGATCGATGACTGCTAGTTAACAACAGTCCGATGCTCATCGCCCCGTACTTGGTGCGCGTCTTTTTGCCGGCTTTTTTATAAATATGGAGATCGTATTCAGGTCCGCGGTATTGGTGCCCACGAATGCAGCACATTTGACAGCTTGATAAATATCCCCCTTAGTGTTTAATGTCCCCTTTAATGCTTGGTCAAAAGAGAATTTAGGGCACTTGTTATATTAAATCAAATGTAAATGTTTAGCTCTTTTTAGAGCTCTTGATGTGTTTGTAGTATCTTTAACTCTTATCTGGTTATATCAAGTGAAACTATAAGTACATTGAAAGTGTGCTTAATTTTAAACCACAGGCTACTTTGAATATGGCCTTGTGCAATATGTAGCACACCACTGAGTTTGTGCGCTTCTGTCTAAATTAAAAAAGCACGTTGGACGGCAAGACCAATTTAAAGGGACATTGTACACTAGATTTTTCTTTGCATAAATGTTTTATAGATGATCCATTTATATAGCCCATCTTGAAATGTTTTTTGTAACAATTTATAGTTTTGCTTTTTTTTAATTTTTTATAATCTTTATCTCAGAGGCATTGTCATTAACAGGTGAATATTTTAGTAATTAATTAGACATAAATATCAATTATAATTAGAGCCCGGATTATTCTTCCAGTCTGAAAGAAAGGTGACTCTTCCAGTAGCTTGACAAACTTAAACAATGATAACTGAATTTTCAATGTATAATAAACACATTAATAAACATGACAAACAAAAAACAAAAATAAAATGAAATTAAATAACATAGCAGTGTAGTTAAGATAACAGTAAAATAGCAATAATGATAGTAAGTTTAATATCTATTAGCCTCTGCCAGCATACAATAGTCATATTCTTAAATGCCAGTACAATATTGATATATCTGAGATAGCGAAGGATATTATAACCACTTTGTTAATGATAAACACTCTTATATATTGACTCCCATGAGTATCCCTTCCCTAAGACAATCTAAATCAATTATCACTTCCATTCCCGTCAAAATCTATTAACCATTCTCCTCTAAGTTGTGCATTTAAAATGTATTCTGTGTTCCGGAGGGAATATAACAGCTGTATTTGAAAGTGTTGTAGTAAACTAAGTAGCCTTCCTATTTACAAATGAAACTAGTAGTTCTATGTTTCACATCTCATAGTTAAATAGAAATTTTCTAGCTATTAAAATAAGTGCCCAAAAACGTATTCTATTTTTTTTCAGACATTATGGTAGACTCAAGAATATTAGTGTCTTGTGATTTAATGTCAAAATTTAACCAAGCAGTCACATCTCCAAATCAAGTGTATTAGGTCTGGATGATCTTTTTGACATTGTGGACACACAGCTGACTAAGGCACACATTTTTTATTTATATTTGGTGTTATATAGGTCTGGTGTAAGAGCCTAATTTGTGAGTCTCTCAAATTCTGTGACAAAGTTACTTTCCTTACGGCTAGATTTGGAGTTTTGTCGGTAACGACCCGAAAAACTAACGCCCGCGTTTTACTGGCGGCACCATAAAAATAACTCTGGTATCGAGAGTCCACATAAAGGCTGCGTTAGGCTCCAAAAAAGGAGCGTAGAGCATTTTTAACGCAGCTTCAACTCTCGATACCAGAGTTGCTTACGGACGCGGCCAGCCTCAAAAACGTGCTCGTGCACGATTCTCCCATAGGAAACAATGGGGCTGTTTGAGCTGAAAAAAAAACAAACACCTGCAAAAAAGCCGCGTTCAGCTCCTAACGCAGCCCCATTGTTTGCTATGCGGTAACCCTTCCTACGTCTGCACTTAACACCCTAACATGTACCCCGAGTCTAAACACCCCTAGCATTACACTTATTAACCCCTATTCTGCCGCCCCCGCTATCGCTGACCCCTGCATATTATTATTAACCCCTAATCTGCCGCTCCGTAAACCGCCGCTACTTACATTATCCCTATGTACCCCTAATCTGCTGCCCTAACATCGCCGACCCCTATATTATATTTATTAACCCCTAATCTGCCCCCCACAACGTCGCCTCCACCTGCCTACACTTATTAACCCCTAATCTGCCGACCGGACCGCACCGCTATTATAATAAAGTTATTAACCCCTAATCCGCCTCACTAACCCTATCATAAATAGTATTAACCCCTAATCTGCCCTCCCTAACATCGCCGACACCTAACTTCAATTATTAACCCCTAATCTGCCGACCGAATCTCGCCGCTATTCTAATAAATGTATTAACCCCTAAAGCTAAGTCTAACCCTAATACTAACACCCCCCTAAGTTAAATATAATTTAAATCTAACGAAATTAATTAACTCTTATTAAATAAATTATTCCTATTTAAAGCTAAATACTTACCTGTAAAATAAATCCTAATATAGCTACAATATAAATTATAATTATATTATAGCTATTTTAGGATTTATATTTATTTTACAGGTAACTTTGTATTTATTTTAACCAGGTACAATAGCTATTAAATAGTTAAGAACTATTTAATAGCTAAAATAGTTAAAATAATTACAAATTTACCTGTAAAAGAAATCCTAACCTAAGTTACAAATAAACCTAACACTACACTATCAATAAATTAATTAAATAAACTACCTACAATTACCTACAATTAACCTAACACTACACAATCAATAAATTAATTAAATACAATTGCTACAAATAAATACAATTAAATAAACTAGCTAAAGTACAAAAAAATAAAAAAGAACTAAGTTACAAAAAATAAAAAAATATTTACAAACATAATAAAAATATTACAACAATTTTAAACTAATTACACCTACTCTAAGCCCCCTAATAAAATAACAAAGCCCCCCAAAATAAAAAAATGCCCTACCCTATTCTAAATTACTACAGTTCAAAGCTCTTTTACCTTACCAGCCCTGAACAGGGCCCTTTGCGGGGCATGCCCCAAGAAATACAGCTCTTTTGCCTGTAAAAAAAAACATACAATACCCAAGCCCCCCAACATTACAACCCACCACCCACATACCCCTAATCTAACCCAAACCCCCCTTAAATAAACCTAACACTAAGCCCCTGAAGATCATCCTACCTTGTCTTCACCATACCAGGTTCACCGATCGATCCAGAAGAGCTCCTCCGATGTCCTGATCCAAGCCCAAGCGGGGGGCTGAAGAGGTCCATAATCCGGCTGAAGTCTTCATCCAAGCGGGGCAGAAGAGTTCTTCCATCCGATTGAAGTCTTCATCCAATCGGCATCCATCCGGAGCGAAGCGGCAGCATCCTGAAGACCTCCACCGCGGAACATCCATCCTGGCCGACGACTGAACGACGAATGACGGTTCCTTTAAATGACGTCATCCAAGATGGCATCCCTCGAATTCCGATTGGCTGATAGGATTCTATCAGCCAATCGGAATTAAGGTAGGAATATTCTGATTGGCTGATGGAATCAGCCAATCAGAATCAAGTTCAATCCGATTGGCTGATCCAATCAGCCAATCAGATTGAGCTTGCATTCTATTGGCTGTTCTGATCAGCCAATCGGATTGAACTTGATTCTGATTGGCTGATTCCATCAGCCAATCAGAATATTCCTACCTTAATTCCGATTGGCTGATAGAATCCTATCAGCCAATCGGAATTCGAGGGATGCCATCTTGGATGACGTCATTTAAAGGGACCGTCATTCGTCGTTCAGTCGTCGGCCAGGATGGATGTTCCGCGGTGGAGGTCTTCAGGATGCTGCCGCTTCGCTCCGGATGGATGCCGCTTGGATGAAGACTTCAATCGGATGGAAGAACTCTTCTGCCCCGCTTGGATGAAGACTTCAGCCGGATCATGGACCTCTTCAGCCCCCCGCTTGGTCTTGGATCAGGACATCGGAGGAGCTCTTCTGGACCGATCGGTGAACCTGGTATGGTGAAGACAAGGTAGGATGATCTTCAGGGGCTTAGTGTTAGGTTTATTTAAGGGGGGTTTGGGTTAGATTAGGGGTATGTGGGTGGTGGGTTGTAATGTTGGAGGGCTTGGGTATTGTATGTTTTTTTTTACAGGCAAAAGAGCTGTATTTCTTGGGGCATGCCCCGCAAAGGGCCCTGTTCAGGGCTGGTAAGGTAAAAGAGCTTTGAACTGTAGTAATTTAGAATAGGGTAGGGCATTTTTTTATTTTGGGGGGCTTTGTTATTTAATTAGGGGGCTTAGAGTAGGTGTAATTAGTTTACAATTGTTGTAATATTTTTATTATGTTTGTAAATATTTTTTTATTTTTTGTAACTTAGTTCTTTTTTATTTTTTGTACTTTAGCTAGTTTATTTAATTGTATTTATTTGTAGCAATTGTATTTAATTAATTTATTGATAGTGTAGTGTTAGGTTAATTGTAGGTAATTGTAGGTAGTTTATTTAATTAATTTATTGATAGTGTAGTGTTAGGTTTATTTGTAACTTAGGTTAGGATTTCTTTTACAGGTAAATTTGTAATTATTTTAACTAGTTTTTTAAATAGTTAGTTTAAATAGTTCTTAACTATTTAATAGCTATTGTACCTGGTTAAAATAAATACAAAGTTACCTGTAAAATAAATATAAATCCTAAAATAGCTATAATATAAATATAATTTATATTGTAGCTATATTAGGATTTATTTTACAGGTAAGTATTTAGCTTTAAATAGGAATAATTTATTTAATAAGAGTTAATTAATTTCGTTAGATTTAAATTATATTTAACTTAGGGGGGTGTTAGTGTTAGGGTTAGACTTAGCTTTAGGGGTTAATACATTTATTAGAATAGCGGTGAGCTCCGGTCGGCAGATTAGGGGTTAATAATTGAAGTTAGGTGTCGGCGATGTTAGGGAGGGCAGATTAGGGGTTAATACTATTTATTATAGGGTTAGTGAGGCGGATTAGGGGTTAATAACTTTATTATAGTAGCGCTCAGGTCCGCTCGGCAGATTAGGGGTTAATAAGTGTAGGCAGGTGGAGGCGACGTTGTGGGGGGCAGATTAGGGGTTAATAAATATAATATAGGGGTCGGCGGTGTTAGGGGCAGCAGATTAGGGGTACATAGGGATAATGTAGCTGGCGGCGGCGTGCGGACGGCAGATTAGGGGTTAATAAGTGTAGGTAGCTGGCGGCGACGTTGTGGGGGGCAGATTAGGGGTTAATAAATATAATATAGGGGTCGGCGGTGTTAGGGGGAGCAGATTAGGGGTACATAAGGATAACGTAGGTGGCGGTCGGCAGATTAGGGGTTAAAAAAATGTATTTGAGTGTCGGCGATGTGGGGGGACCTCGGTTTAGGGGTACATAGGTAGTTTATGGGTGTTAGTGTACTTTAGAGCACAGTAGTTAAGAGCTTTATGAACCGGCGTTAGCCCAGAAAGCTCTTAACTACTGACTTTTTTTCCTGCGGCTGGAGTTTTGTCGTTAGATGTCTAACGCTCACTTCAGAAACGACTCAAAATACCGGAGTTAGAAAAATCCCATTGAAAAGATAGGATACGCAATTGACGTAAGGGGATCTGCGGTATTGAAAAGTTGCGGCTGAAAAGTGAGCGTTAGACCCTATTTTGAGTGACTCCAAATACCGGCGGTAGCCTAAAACCAGCGTTAGGAGCCTCTAACGCTGGTTTTCACGGCTAACGCCAAACTCCAAATCTAGGCCTTAGTGTTGCTATACTGGACTGAATCTGCGATATCTCAATTGGTTTGCCTGTGGAGCTGGACCGCATCGCCGCTATCTTGGTGGTGGTGGATTTATTTACAGAGTTTACAAGTGTCTTATATATTGGAGAAATGGTGTATATTCAGTGGGTAAAGAGTGAGACTAATCTGTTGATAGGCTGTGACTGTTTTATAAGGTCACCTGTCCCTTGTAAAGCGGATACATAATGTTGTATCTGATGGTATGCAAAATGTTTTGCTTTTTTTTTTAATACATTGGAATGATTTTCAGACACCTAACCAAGCACCACAGTGTCAGGAGCCAGCAGGAGTCTGTAAATGCATGTATAAATCTGTGTTATGTCTTTTTATATGCAGGAAAGATGGAGGGGGGAGTGTCTGCTATTCTTGTTTTCCCATCCCCTTTCAGTGGGTGTCCCAGCCTAACTTCATCGACAGTGCTAAACTGGGAGCTTCTAAAAAGTTTTTTAAAGGTTTTATACTGGATATTTATATCAGTATCTGTGCATATTCTTCTTTATAGTAGTGTCTGTTACATGCAATTATATAATAATTGATGTACACTGTCCCTTTAACTTGATATGACACATTGATTGTTGTGCCCACAATGCATTTTTAATGGGGTTTATTTGTTTGATTTTTTTTAATAAGTTGGTGTAAGCCGCTGGATGGGGCAAGTCTTTTGTACTCCTCCAGCATTTCTAGTGAAGCGTCATCTGCACGGCCCTAGAGTACTTTAGCATGATATGAGTGAGTAAACTGCCTGTCATAACTGCATAGTGCTGATATAGTAATAGAGAGATAGTGTGAGTTATTTATATAGTGATATACAGTACTGTGCAAAAGTCTTAGGCCATCATTAGATTTGTTGCTTTAGCAATGGTATAATGACCATATATAATTATTTAGCAGTCTCTTTATTAGAATACAACCAGAAAATACAGGATATTTGTATGCAGTATTAAAAAAAACTGAGAAAAACCCCAGCTTCTATAGGCTAAAGTCGCAAGTATTTAGTGTGACCTCCCCTTACACTTGAGCAATAGCAGGAACCTGGCTCTTGAAAACCCTAATGGAATGGGTTGATGTCATTGCTAACATAACGCCTGTATTTGTCCTATTTTATGTCAAAATGACTGCTGTGAAAAAGGTCTATTACACCAGGTTTGTGCAAGACATGCTTGAGCATTATTTACATTTGGTATGAGTTTAATTCATTGAATACTTGCTAATAAGACCAACTTTCATTCACATCATTCCATTCAAAATGCCAAAGATCACAGAATTTGACAGACATAAAATCATACTTTTGCATCAGCAAGGCCATTCTCAAAGGGAAATTAGCAAACAAACTGGATACTCAAGATGGTGATATTCCAGCTGAAATTTGAAGCTCAAGGACAAAAAAGGACTGGAAGGCCAAGAAAACATTTAAAATCTGATGAGAAGTTTCTCAGAGTTTCTTCTTTAAGAAGTCCAGCAAGTACCTGGCTACGCATCTGGCAGCTTCATCGGGATGCCAAGTTGACCTTTCTACAGTCCAAAGAAGCTTGATCAGGAATGGTCTTTGTGGAAGGGTAGTAGCCAAGAAACCACTTTTTTGGAAGGGAAACAGGGTGAAAAGGCTAAGATATGCTAAAGCTAACAAAGATTGGAATGAAAATCAGTGGAAAAGAGCATTATGGAGTGACAAATCCAAGTTTGAAAATTTATGTGAGAAAAAGAGTTGGAGAATGAGTGCTTGCGCCTTCAGTGAAACATGGTGGAGGGTCTGTCCTAGTTTGTGGCTGCATTTCTGCCATTGGTGTTGGCGATATTATCTGAATTGATAGGATCATGAATGCTGAAATGTACAAACAGGTTTTAATTTGTCATGCCATTCCTTCTGGAAAGCGCCTGATTGGGAATGGTTTTATTTTTCAGCATGATAGCGATTATTTGTCTCAAGTGAACTCCATTTTAAAGGCCCAAACTTTCTTTGCTTATGTAAGATCTGGAATTAATGGGAGTGATTGCTCCTGTTCAAATATCAGAATTAAACCAAGGTTTTTATTCAAATCTCTTTATAGTACTAAAGATGAGGGTACTTTTCACCCTGTTTTAGATCTCAAAATATTGAACAAATTCCTGAAAGTTCCTACTTTCAAGATGGAAACAGTTTGCACATTGTTTAGTGCAGGAGGGTCAATGTTTGTCTACCATAGACTTTAAAAGATGCTTATTTTCATATCAAGCTCATGTCAAGCTTTCCTGAGTTTTTCTTTTCTAGACAAGCATTATCAGTTTAGGTCCCCCCCCCCTTTTCAGTCTGGCTACAGCTCCCAGATTGTTTACAAATGTTCTGAGAGCTCTGTTTCCTGTAGTTCCTTAGAGGGGTAATAAACAGTATGAGATTACATACATAGTTAAATTACATTGTAATATAAAATATTGTTGGTTTTCTAAAAGCTACTAAGTCTCTATAGAATAATGGGTGCCTCCATGTTTGAACTTAAGTTCCCCTCTTTCTTTCCTACTAATGAAAATCGGTGACAATAAAAAAAAAGGCAATAAATCTGTCCAAACAAGGCTGTGTTTAACATTAGATTATCTAAAAATGATTCCACAACGTCTTGTTTGCACAAACAGATGAATAGAAAGCTAGTTTCTATAACATTATAGGCACTGCCATGTTTGAACTAAAGTAATTTATAGAAACTAAACCATTACTTATTTTGAAAATTTAAACAACAAATATAATAGAAAAATATGCAGTTGTGTTTTTTTACAAAGGCTAATCGTTGCTTTGAATACATCATTATGTCTAGCATGTATTCACTGCTTAAAATACAATCTGTGTGTGAGATACAGCTAGGTGAAAAGACGGATCCTGAACCAAAAGGTTGACTGATTAAAGGGATGTTAGTTACTTCAGAGTCATGGTAGGAAAATAAAAATATTCCAAAAGAGCTCCATAACTCCTCAGGCCTGTGTGTCTTTTCTGCCGTTTGATTCAGAGACTATGCGTTTGTCACATGCAACTTTAGTCTGCACTGATCTGTCAAAGGCCTCTGTCCTTTTGCAGATTAATCCTCTTTCTTGTGTTGCTCAATGCTTGGAAGTTGTTGGTCTCGTGGTGGCTGCTTCAGATGCAGTTCCATTTGCCAGATTTCATCTTTTGGCTCTTCAATTGCAGATGATGCATCAATGGAATGGGGATCACAAAGATCTGTCTCAGATTATTTTCATCCAGACTGAGAGAATGGGTTCTGCCAGAAATAAAGCGCATGGCTTCTTGCTTGCATCACAAACACCCAAGAGTCCCCAGACCTGGCACCATACTGAGGCCAAGTCTGATAGATGCCCTAGTGGTCCCCTGATCATTCAACCAGATTTACATTTTTTCCTCTGACTGTATTGCTATCCGTAGTGATAGCCAGAAACAAGCATCAGCAATTTTAACTGCTTCAGTGTAGCTTTGCAAGATTTGGTTTGCAGATCTGAGCCAAATATACTCATGCCTGCCTTGGAGGCTTCCTCTAAGAAGGGATCTCACCATGCTGTCAAATTCAGAGTCTTGAGAGAAAAGATCCCTTCTTAGAGGAAGGTTATTTGCCCCTTAGTTCAGGCTAGGATGCCTGTTACCAGATTGTATTTATCGTAAAGTCGGAAAACCTGTTTTGTGTGATGTCATGTACTCACTAAAGTTATTGCTGGAACTCTCTCAGGATTCAATTTCTTAGAGTTCTTAAAATTCCTGAAGGAGGGTCTGGATAATGGTTTGTCAGTCAGTTCTCTGAACAAAGGTCTGGAAATCTGGAATTTTAGGTCAGATCTCAAATCTGTTTTGTTTCACAAATAAAATTACTTTCAGACTCTGATTAGAATTAAATCAGTTATTCATCCAGATTATCCTCCTTGGAATCTTAATCCAATCTTAGTCTTGGAGGGTTCTTCAAACTCCTACTTTTAAGCCGATTCATGGTTTAGACCTTCAGCTTTTTTTTTCTTCTAGCTTTTTTCAGCTGAAAGTGTTTCTGAGCTTTCAGCTTTGTCATGCAAATCCTCCTTTTCTTATATTTCATCAGGATAAGGCTATTTTTGCTAGCTATTCTTTTCTTCCTAAGGTAGTTTCTTAGATACTATTAATCAGGAAATATGGCTGGACAAAAAGTAAGCACAAAGAACTCTAATGAGCGTCTGTTTACAATTTGGATGTTAAGAGCTCTCCGATATTATGTGGAAGAAACAAAATATTTCTGAGTTTTCTTCTAATTTTTGTTTGTCATTCTGGTAGTCGCAAAAGGTCAGAAAGCTATGGCTGTTACTTTAGCTAAACTATAAGGCATGTTTGGTGAAAGAAAAGGTTCCCCCCTGAGCACAATATAGCACATTCTACTAGAACAGTTGCCACTTCTTGGGCTTTCTGTTTTGAGGTTTGTTTTGAAAGGCAACTACATGGTCTTTTCATTTTGACGTCTAGGCCTTTGCTGAGGCTTTTTTTGCAGGTAAGTTATGCAGGCTTTGGTGCCTGATTAATAGTGCCCTGCCTTCACTGTTTATCCCAATTTATTTCATAGTGATCATGTGGACTTCACTGCTTGGGAATTGATTTTTACCATCTGATAAAAGAAAACAATATGTGTGCTTACCTGATGATAAATTACTTTTTCATGATTGTGAAAGTCCACGAGCCCCACTCTATTTGTTCAGGAGACGGCAGTACTCGTTTTGCACTTCTTTGCCCTGCTTTAATCTTTGCTGCTTTCATTTTTTCCTCATCTACTTGGCTATATAATTGACAGAGTACCACAGGAAGTGGGAGAGATTTTAAGCTCTGGTGTGTAGGAGTGTCTTTTGCCTCCTCCTAGTGGTTGGGGGGGAATTCCAACACAAGACTCATAGGGGCCGAATTATCAAGCAGCGGGCGGACATGATTCGCTGTGGCGAATCATGTCCGACCGACATTGCTTATAGCTGACAGCATACAATGTCGGCATTTAACATTGCACAAGCATTTATAGTGAAATGCTTGTGCAATGCCGCCCCCTGCACATTCGCGGCCAATTGGCTGCTAGCAGGGGGTGTCAATAATCCTGATCGTTTTACGACCTCTTCTTCTTAACTTAAGTTTCCGTTGAGCCGGAAACTTCGAGGGGAAAATTGCAGCATTCGTTGCTTGGTAAATCTACCCCATAGGCTCTCACCATCAGGAAATTAATTTGAGGTAGGCATACATTTTTGTTAAAGTAGAATGCTAGTCCCTTGGATAACTTCCATGTGGGAAAGTTTGCAGGTCCTTGAAGAGGTGAGGATTGAAGGCACATATTGTAGCCGTTGATTGGGATAACCCCTTTAGAGTTTGGTTATATGTTCTCTGTCACCATTTTCTATCCTATATAAAATGACAAACCCACAGCATTAGCACTGCAACATAAGATGTTGTGTTTTGCAAGGAAATACAAAATTAAACTTTTGTGAATGATAGATTATGCTATTTTAAATACCTGTCTATTGTACTTCTATTATCTAATTTGCTTTTTTTTTTTGCTATCCTTTGCTAAAAAAAGCTTTCTTAGGAAGGCTCAGGAGCAGTAATGCACTACTGGGAGCTAACTGCTGATTGGTGGCTGCACATTTATACAAATTTGATAGTAAATTGGACATTTGATTCAAATTGTATTGTCTAATTGAATCACAAAATAAACATTTTGTATTTGTGTCCCTTTAACTCACATTACTGCAGACTCAGCATACCGGTGTAGAATGCAATCTTAACTTTTTACTGGTGGAAAATATCGGCTAGATTACGAGTCTTGCGTTAGCCTTAAAAAGCAGCGTTGAGGGGTCCCAACGCTGCTTTTTAACGCCCGCTGGTATTACAAGTCAGGCAGGTACAGGTGTACCGCTCACTTTTTTCCACGATTTTCGCATACCGCAAATCCCCTTACGTCAATCTTTTTAATGGGATTTTCCTAACGCCGGTATTACGATTGCTGGAAAAAGTGAGCGGTAGACCCTCTCCTGTCCAGACTCCTACCGCATTTAAAAGTCAGTAGTTAAGAGTTTTTTGGGCTAACGCTGTAACATAAAGCTCTTAACTAAAGTACTAAAAAGTACACTAACACCCATAAACTACCTATTAACCCCTAAACCGAGGCCCCCCCATCGCAAACACTTAACTAAATTGTTTAACCCCTAATCTGCCGACTGGACATCGCCGCCACTGTAATAAATATATTAACCCTTAAACCGACGCACTCCCGCCTCGCAAGCACTAGTTAAATTTTATTAACCCCTAATCTGCCGTCCCTAACATCGCCGCTACTATATTAAATTTATTAACCCCTAAACCTAAGTCTAACCCTAAGTCTAACCCCCCCTAACTTAAATATAATTTAAATAAAACAAAATTAAATTACTACTATTAAATAAATGAACCCTATTTAAAACTAAATACTTACCTGTAAAATAAACCATAAGATTGCTACAATATAACTAATAGTTACATTTGTATCTATCTTAGGGTTTATATTTATTTTACAGGCAACTTTGTATTTATTTTAACTAGGTACAATAGTTATTAAATAGTTATTAACTATTTAATAACTTCCTAGTTAAAATAAGTACAAATTTACCTGTAAAATAAATCCTAAGCTAAGTTACAATTACACCTAACACTACACTATAATTAAATTAATTACCTAAACTAAATACAATTAATTTCAATTAAATTAAATAAACTAAAGTACAAAAAAACCCACTAAATTATAGAAAATAAAAAAAGAATTACAATTTTTTTAAACTAATTACACCTAATCTAATCCCTCTAATAAAATAAAAAAGCCCCCCAAAATAATAAAATTCCCTACCCTATACTAAATTACAAATAGCCCTTAAAAGGGCATTGCCCCAAAGTAATCATCTCTTTTACCTGTAAAAAAAAAAACAATACCCCCCAAATAATTAAAACCCACCACCCACACACCCAACCCTACTCTAAAAACCACCCAATACCCCCTTAAAAAAAACTAACACTAACCTCCTGAAGATCACCCTACCTTGAGCCGTCTTCACCCAGCCAGGTTCCTTTAAGTGACGTCATCCAAGATGGAGTCCCTTCAATTCCGATTGGCTGATAGAATCCTATCAGCCAATCTGAATTAAGGTAGGAAAAATCCTATTGGCTGATGCAGTCAGCCAATAGGATTGAGCTTGCATTCGATTGGCTCATTGGAACAGCCAATAGAATGCAAGCTCAATCCTATTGGCTGATTGGATCAGCCAATAGGATTGAACTTCAATCCTATTGGCTGATTGCATCAGCCAATAGGATTTTTCCTACCTTAATTCCGATTGGCTGATAGGATTCTATCAGCCAATCGGAATTGAAGGGACGCCATCTTGGATGACATCACTTAAAGGAACCTTCATTCTTCAGTCGCCGTCGGATGGAAGAGGATGCTCCGCGTCGGATGTCTTCAAGATGGACCCGCTCCGCTCCGGATGGAAGAAGATAGAAGATGCCGCCTGGATGAAGACTTCTGCTGGTCTGGATGTCCTCTTCTGGCCGGATCGGATGAAGACTTCTGCCCCTCTGGAGGTCCACTTGCGCCCGGCTTGGTGAAGACGGCTCAAGGTAGGGTGATCTTCAGGGGGTTAGTGTTAGTTTTTTTAAGGGGGGATTGGGTGGGTTTTAGAGTAGGGTTTGGTGTGTGGGTGGTGGGTTTTAATGTTGGGGGGTATTGTATTTTTTTTTTCAGGTAAAAGAGCTGATTACTTTGGGGCAATGCCCCGCAAAAGGCCCTTTTAAGGGCTATTTGTAATTTAGTATAGGGTAGGGAATTTTATTATTTTGGGGGGCTTTTTTATCTTATTAGGGGGATTAGATTAGGTGTAATTAGTTTAAAAAAATTGTAATTCTTTTTTATTTTCTGTAATTTAGTGTTTGTTTTTTTTGTACTTTAGTTTATTTAATTTAATTGTAGTTAATTGTAGGTAATTTATGTAATTAATTTAATGATAGTGTAATGTTAGGTGTAATTGTAACTTAGGTTAGGATTTATTTTACAGGTAAATTTGTACTTATTTTAACTAGGAAGTTATTAAATAGTTAATAACTATTTAATAACTATTGTACCTAGTTAAAATAAATACAAAGTTGCCTGTAAAATAAATATAAATCCTAAACTAGCTACAATATAACTATTAGTTATATTGTAGCTATCTTAGGGTTTATTTTATCGGTAAGTATTTAGTTTTAAATAGGATTAATTTATTTAATTGTAGTAAATTTATTTAGATTTATTTAAATTATATTTAAGCTAGGGGGGTGTTAGACTTAGGGTTAGACTTAGGTTTAGGGGTTAATACATTTATTATAGTGGCTGCGACGTTGGGGGGGCAGATTAGAGGTCACAAATCAATTGTAGGGTTCGGCGATATTGGGGGCATCAGATTGGGGGTTCATAAGTATAATGTAGGTGGCGGCGGTGTCCGGAGCGGCAGATTAGGGGTTAATAATATAATGTAGGTGGCGACGATTTTGGGGACAGCAGATTAGGGGTTAATAAGTGTAAGATTAGGGATGTTTAGACTCGGGGTTCATGTTAGGGTGTTAGGTGTAGACATAAAATGTATTTCCCCATAGGAAACAATGGGGCTGCGTTAGGAGCTGAACGCTGCTTTTTTGCAGGTGTTAGGGTTTTTTTCAACCAGCTCAGCCCCATTGTTTCCTAAGGGGAAATCGTGCACGAGCACGTTTAGCCAGCTCACCACTACCGTAAGCAGTGAGATGTGGAGCTAAATTTTGCTCAATGCTCTCTTTTCTGAGGCTAACGCCAGCTTGAAGAAAACCTGTAATACCAGTGTTGTCTTTTTTTCATTTTTAATAAAAGTACAATGGCTATAGTTTATGAATATATAATTACGCACCCTTTCCTGAACTTTAATTACTGCATTTTTTTTATAAACCTTTGTACTTTTCTGGCAAAAGTGCCTCGGGCTGCTTGTATGAATCAGTGGCCTTGGGGCATGACTTGTTGTAGATAGTCAGTCAGTATCCCATTCTATCGTAGTCTTTCTGTCTTTATCTGTTGAATTTTTTTTATTTTTTTTAAATTACTATACATTAATATATTTGTAAAAGAAAAAGTCACAGGTATGGCGTATTCATCAAATGCCTAATGTTCATGTACCCTCTTGCCGGTCACAAGAGGCCACTTTTGGACCTCATCCATATATAGTCATAGTACAAAAGTTCTTTTTCCCAGCAAGAGAGGCCACTTTAAACCTTAAAAAAACAATCTCATTGTTTTATTTTAACATGAACTGTAATAGATCCCCTTTCTAGCTATTGACAAAGTATAAAATGCACTCTCTCCTATTTATAAGTATTGGCCACTCTTGGACCACCAGGAATAAAGAAACAACAATCGTGGAGAGAGTTCGGGGGAGGGACTGAAAGGATCACTCTTGGACCCATACTGGTATCCTGTATTATGAGCAGTTGAAGAACCTGGACCCAATATATAACATGTGAAGGTGGTCCCTATAAGGATAGAAATGTATATAGCCCTTTGTATCTCTGTTGTGAGGAATATAGGTACATGTACATGAATCTCAATTAGAAAGAAAAGTGATTACCACTCTAGGAGGCTAATAAAAATCTTCATTCCTATTAGGATGTCTTATGATAAGCTACAAATATAAGATCTGGGATTGTTCATACTATTAAGTTAGCTTTATTGCTGAGCATCTGCTAGTCTCGCGTCCCTAAGGGTGAACTAATCCATATTTATATATGAGCCTGCAAGAATTAATAATTAGTAGTTTCCGCAGCTAACTGGGGGTTACCTAGTGTTATATGGGAGCAGTTAAGTTTTATAGGGCTCCACAACCTAAACTTTAGCTATCTAGGGTAATTCTGGATCCTGAGGAGTGTTGTGATGGAGCTGACACTAAGGACCTCATTACATATATCTCAAACCATAGTGTGTAGTTATCCTCATGGCTTTTTCTAGAGTATAAAGGAGAGCCCATTGTTTACTAGGGGTAAGGTAAAATATTGTATTGGGAGCCAAGGCATATAAGCAGCCACAGTATGATTATATATTCAGGGTAAAAATATTACTAGGTTAGGGTAGACAACCTTAAAGGGACAGTTCACCCAAAAACTTTCTCCCCTTTAAATTATTCCCAATGATCCTTTTTACCTGCTAGAGTGTATTAAATTGGTTGCAAGTAGCTCCTTTACTCATATTTCAGCATTTGAAATAGCTGATTTAGCTTGTGGTTTCCCAACCTATACTGAAAGTTTTGATACTGGCGTATATGCTATTGACAAGCCTAAGTAAACACAGCCAGCAGAAGAGATTACACCCTCAGTGGGGGCATGATAGTTAAGTAATAAAATGATAATTTTCCATTGTTCTCTCTATGTATTGAGCTTTGGTGTTCCAGACAAATATAAGATAAGGAAGCAAGTCTGTGTACATGAAAGCAATAACATAATGAGATCTGATATTACCTGAAGCTCAACCCATTGTAATAGGCTGTGGTTTCAAAGCACAAAACCAGCTACTTCAGATACACAAATAAACCCAAAAATGCAATTTCTCAAATATTTTATACTCTGCAGTTGGTATAACAAGTCATTTAAAATACATTTATGGAAAAACAATTTTACAGTGTACTGTCCCTTTAATATGTAAAAGTCTGTAACCCTTAAACCCCCTCCTTTCTCAAGAGCTTAGTGACATAAAGATACACGGGATATAAATAATATGTTACACTAAGTTCCAGGTATGAAACTAGCAGTGGGCATTTTCGGTTTCCAGCAAAACTACCAAAACTTGTGAGCCATATACATGTGAGACAAGGTTGGAGCATTTAAGCAGAAAATAAAAACATACGAACCAGAAAACCAGTAAACAAATAAATGGCTACAGAGTTAAAATAACAATAACAAACTTTGCCCTGTGACTATATGTATATTAACGCAGGGCACCTCCACACAGGGTTAAACATTAAGTAATAACTGTTCTGAATAAGCCGAGGCCTAAACAGTCCTGAAAAGATGAATCTCGCCGATCCCTTGAGTACATACACTCCCATACGGGAAACAGTCTAGAGCGATGCCTGGAATGGGCCCAAACAGACCCTCTCTCTTCCCAAGCATAGTACCTTTACTGACTAGCAAGTCATGGAGAGCTTCCAATCCATTATGTGCGCCTCTCATAGCCTTCTGCATGTGTAGGGAAACAGAAGTGGGCTTCCGTTGGTGGGGGATGCGGTAGACCTCTTTGAGAATTTTGGGCTCCGGATCCGCTTTATCTGAATCTGGCTTCTTGAGAAGCAAGCTGATCTCACCCCGGAGGCGCCTTCCCGTGGCTCGACCAGACGTTTCAGCCGGAACTTCTGGCAGTAGTGTAGTTAGGAATCCCAAGGGCCTCTGCCTCCATACCCCCTTCCCGTAGCATCGATCTCTCAATAGCCCGGTTTCAGGGCTCTCAATTGCCACGACAACCTCACGGTCCCTCTCTGGCTTCTCATTACGAGGTTGCAGTGCGAGGCATGTCGGTGGGTTACTATAGGCATGTGGGACCTCTGCAGAGGGCTCCGGGCTTTTGCAGGTAATCTCCATCTGATCTCGAAGTGGGTCCGCTGTAGAGGGGCAGTTGTAGGGAGCCACTATTATAGAATCTAGCTTCTGCTCCAGATCCATGAAATGGCTGCTTATTAGTTGCAAGATAGCATTTTCCCATTTGGTAACTGCATCCATGGTGAAAACAGGGTGTTGCCAGGTCCGTACTGGTTCTTCTGCTTCTAAGACCCCTATATTTCTAGAATGTCACTTAGGGTCCAGGTCAGCAATGAACAGATTATGCTCTAGTGCGTGACTTAGGAATTTTTTGGTTTGTGCACTTTAGAGCAAGGACTGCGCACACAAGGCACAGCTCGGTATGGGGACGGGTAGAGGCTTCAATTATAGGGAGAAGGCCTCAAATGAATAATCCGGTACTGAGGGCTGTAATGCCGCGTCAAAGTCCTAGACCCTATTTCTTGAACTAGGTCGCCGTCAGACAAGTCTCTCCCCTATTTTAAGTTGGATATTGCTAGCACTGCCTTGCCAAAATGAGAAATAGAGTAGAAAGCTTGAGGAGCTGACGCTCAGCACGACCAGTAAGATGGCCGCCGCCCGGGTGTCCCCCCTATCTGTTGAATTTTTATCAGAATGGCTGAGAGTTTATAACATCTAGTTTCACACATCTAAATATAATACCTAATTACTGTAATTCTTTAAACTATTATAGTTGGTTACATTTGCTGGTTATTCATCGGATTATAACTTTATTTTTAATATGGTAAACTGGGATTAATATACAACATTCAGATTTCTTTTAATATTTTTATTATCTACCTTAAGTTCTGTTCTTTGTGCAGTTACCTCCAAACTATCCAACCACTTTTGTCTTTTAATGGGGCATGAAACCCATTTGTTCTCTCATGTTTCAGATAGTATACAATTTTTAAAAAGATTTCAATATACTTCTATTTATTTTTTCCTTGTATTTGTTGAAGAGCATAATTAGGTAGGTAGCATGCGCACACCTGGCACCACTTTATGGCAGAAATTTGTACTGCAAAGCTGCTGCCATCTATTGGTCTTCCACTAAAAAGAAATATTTATTCTCATTGGCTTTAAAGTGTGTACAGGTGAAACTCGAAAAATTAGAATATCGTGCAAAAGTTAATTTATTTCACTAATGAAACTTAAAAGGTGAAACTAATATATGAGATAGACTCATTACATGCAAAGCAAGATAGTTCAAGCCATGATTTGTCATAATTGTGATGATTATGGCTTATAGCTCATGAAAACCCCAAACCCACAAGCTCAGAAAATTAGAATATTGGGAAAAGGTGCAATATTCTAGGCTCAAAGTGTCCCACTCTAATCAGCTAATTAAGCCATAACACCTGCAAAGGGTTCCTGAGCCTTTAAATGGTCTCTCAGTCTGGTTCAGTAGGAATCACAATCATGGGAAAGACTGCTGACCTGACAGTTGTGCAGAAAACATCATTGACACCCTCCATAGGGAGGGAAAGCCTCAAAAGGTAATTGCAAAAGAAGTTGGATGTTCCCAAAGTGCTATATCAAAGTACATTAATAGAAAGTTATGTGGAAGGGAAAAGTGTGGAAGAAAAAGATGCACAAGCAACAGGGATGACCGCAGCCTGGGGAGGAATTTCAGGAAAAGGCCATTCAAAAGTGATGGGGACTTTCACAAGAGCCGCCACACACAGACGGATCCTGGACATGGGCTTCAAATGTCGTATTTCTCTTGTCAAGCCACTCCTGAACAACAAACAACGTCAGAAGCGTCTTACCTGGGCTAAAGAAAAACAGACCTGGTCTGTTGCTCAGTGGTCTAAAGTCCTCTTTTCTGATGAGAGCAAATTTTGCATCTCATTTGGAAACCAAGGACCCAGAGTATGGAGGAAGAATGGAGAGGCACACACTGCAAGATGCTTGAAGTCCAGTGTGAAGTTTCCACAGTCTGTGTTGATTTGGGGAGCCATGTCATCTACTGGTATTGGTCCACTGTGCTTGATTAAGTCCAGGGTCAAGGCAGCCGTCTACCAGGAGATTTTGGAGCACTTTATGCTTCCTTCTGCAGACGAGCTTTATGGGGATGCTGACTTAATTTTCCAGCAGGACTTGGCACCTGCCCACACTGCCAAAAGTACCAAAACCTGGTTCAATGACCGCGGAATTACTGTGCTTGATCGGCCAGCAAACTCGCCTGACCTGAACCCCATAGAGTATCTATGGGGCATTACCAAAAGAAAGATGAGAGACATGAGACCGAACAATGCAGAAGAGCTGAAGGCTGCTATTGAAGCATCCTGGTCTTCCATAACACCTCAGCAGTGCCACAGGCTAATAGCTTCCATGCCACACTGCATTGAGGCAGTAATTGCTGCAAAAGGGGCCCAAACCAAGTACTGAGTACATACAGTATGCATGCTTATACTTTTCAGAGGTCCGATATTGTTCTACAGGTATGTACAATCCTTGTTTTATTGATTGCATGTAATATTCAAATTTTTTGAGATTGTGGATTTGGGGTTTCATGAGCTGTAAGCCATAATCATCACAATTATGACAAATCATGACTTGAACTATCTTGCTTTGCATGTAATGAGTCTATCTCATATATTAGTTTCACCTTTTAAGTTGCATTAGTGAAATAAATAAACTTTTGCACGATATTCTAATTTTTCGAGTTTCAACCTGTAGATTAATACGGCACTACGCCGAAATGCGTAAGACCAGTCAACTGTTCTGAACTATCCTGTTATGAACCATGTGTTTGTTTTAACTTGCAAAGAATAAAGGATTGCTTTTACCTAAAGCTGACAGAGACTTTTTCCGGATTCTTCTTTTTTTGTTGTTAGATGTATTACTACAACCCCTTACTACTAGTCTCCTAGTATATTCCAGCAATTAAAATAATGGTACATTTTACCTAATCAAGTGCCATATATGCAATCTTTGCAATTAAAGTGTATGTGTAACTTTTTTTTTTTTTTTTTTTTTAATCTGCGAAAAGGGTTAAATCCGTGACCATTATTAAAATAATGGTACATTTTACCTAATCAAGTGCCATATATGTAATCTTTGCAATTAAAGTGTATGTGTAACTTTTTTCTTTTTTTAATCTGCGAAAAGGGTTAACTCCTTGACCATAATAACAATGTTATGCCGGCCCACTGGGATGAACTTTTTTTAATGACAGTCTTGAAGTCCAGCCCTTTGAAAGCCTTTAGGAAGCCTATGTACAGTGTGGGTGGTACTGCTTTCTATGTCACAGCTCTGCCAAAAGAGAAATAAAGGGGGGCAGAGGAACAGAAGATACCAAGTAGGATAAAAAAAATCTTAACTCCTTACATAAAAATATATACACTTTTTAAATAAATAAATATATATATATATATATATATATATATATATATATATATATATATATACATACAGTTTTGCTTGTTTACTAATATATTTTTCATTGATGGTAAATCTCAGACTTTAAGAATGTTGCACTTTAAGCAAGTACAGCACTACCAACTATTCTGTATATTAAGGGATTAAGCTTAAGCTTTACCTGCTTGTTCCTCCTGCAGCATCCACCCTCAGTTGTGAAAATCTCCCAGTTTCCAGAGCAAAATCAGGTACTGCCCTATCTCTGCACATAGCATGCCCAACCACACCCATGCAATCCCCACCCCTCTTGTTGCAACTCCAGCTACAAGTTCCCCACATCTCCCTTTCCCAAAATTATTTTGGTGAATGTAGAGAGGTATGTAATGTAATGACTATGCCATAGAATTGTTTAGCATTTTCAACATTTTTTTTGTCAGATACTAGGAGCCTGCGTTTTTAAAATTACCTTTTCTTTCATAAAAATGGTGAGTGTCCACAAGCCATTACTCCTGGGAAATACCTCTCCTGGCCACTAGGAGAGCTCTAAGATTCACAAAAATACAAGAGCCCTTAAAACCCCTCCTACCTTGCTGGAAACTAGTCTTGTCTTTGAAGATTTGCATTTGGTTCTTCAGAGAGAGGGGTTCTCAGTCTATATTTAAGCCCAGTTTTCCCTTTAGGGTAGAGTGCTTGTCAGAGAGACATATATGGGGTATGGTTTGTTGCTTCATGGGAAATATTAGACTCTCAATAATTGGTCGCAGGGACTTGTCTTTTGCCTCCTCCTATGGATCTACAATATATTCATATTACATAACTTCTGCTGATATGTTTCAGTACTGGTTGTTTGCTGGTGCACAAGTGTCATTTGGCAAGTTTTTATGTATATATATATATATATATATATATATATATATATATATATATATATATATATATTTCCATGCAAGGTTAGCACTCTAGCATAACTTCTTAGAGCCTGAGTCACAAATGAATATAGGTATACAAGAAAGACTCTTCTCTCTTTTTCATAGGTTTTTCAACATTTATTTTCCAATGTTTCGGCCCCAACCTGGGCCTTTATCAAGGTAACATACAATGCAAACTAACACAATATTTATACCCTGTTAAGCCACTCCCCCACTCACTCAGGTAATGCTCTATGACCCTGTGATTCTCTGATTTTCTTAAGGTAGAATCTGAATTCAGTTCACTTAACTGATTACTGGAATTTTCCTTTTCTCTACCTAAAATGAACCATTAATACTTTAGAATACTATAGTCACATGTGCATCACTAGAAAAAAAGTGTTAGGATTACAGGGTAATAAACATATTTACAAATAACTATTATAACTGATTTAAAAACTAACTACTATATCCCCTCCATTGGTGGTACAAGAGTCCACTATAATAATATAATAAAAAATTCAGCTTATCTATCTATCTATCTATCTATCTATCTATCTATCTATTGGGTTCTTGTAAAGCGCGGCTATTCACCCGTAAGGGTCTCAAGGCGCTGAGGGTTGCAGTTCAGTCGAAGAGCCAGGTCTTGAGGTCCTTTCTGAACTTAGTTAGGGCGGTAGCTTGTCTAAGGTGCAGTGGGAGGGTGTTCCAAGTCTTGGCAGCCAGGTGAGAGAAGGATCTGCCTCCCGCTGTGGTTTTCCTGATGCGGGGGATGACAGTGAGGGCTTGGTCGGCCGATCGAAGTTGTCTGGCAGGGGTGTAGAAGGTAACGCGGTGGTTCAAGTATTCGGGACCGATGTTGTGGAGGGCCTTGAATGCGTGGGTGAGAAGCTTGAAGGTTATTCTTTTGCTGAGAAGAGATGTGCTGCTACAGAAAGCTTCCGCCGGGTCAGAGGAAGAGGGGTAGAACAGACCAACTCTGTGTTATAGGGGTGTGTGGAGCCAACCAAAAAAGCGGTGGACTACCACAAAGCAAAATATGAGAAAAACGGATGGCTACTGAGCAACATGAAAATATTTATTCCAATAAAAAATTCTTCCTGAACAAAAACACATCATACAAAGATGAAGTTAAACAATTCATTGTGGAAGTTTTGGAGTTCCTACTTACTCACAATTATTTTATTTTTGATTCTGTTCACTATTTACAATGTCAGGGAACAGCTATGGGGGCGAAATTCGCCCCCTCATATGCAAATTTGTTTGTGGGTAAGTGGGAGCTCCAACACATTTATGATTTAGGAGAACCTTTCAGGTCCGGCATCCTTCTGTACATGAGGTATATAGATGATCTTATTTTCATTGTGAAGGAGGATTTCCCTTTTGATGATTTTTTGATGATCTTGAATGATAATGATGTCAATCTTAGATTTACTGGAAAGTTACACCAGGAAGGTGTGAATTTTTTAGACCTCCACTTGCATGGAGACATCACTACACACAAGATCATAACTACTACATATAGGAAGGAAACGGCAGGCAATACCATTCTCCACGCCACTTCATGCAATCCTCAGCACTTAGTCAGATCCATCCCCAGAAGTCAATTTATCAGGCTCAGACGTAATGCTAGCACATTGGAAAATTACATTCAAGGTGGTAAGGATCTCATTACTAGATTAAAAGCCAGAGGTTATAATGATAGAGTTACACAAAACCTTTGAGAAGATTAAGGAGTGGAAACCGCACTAAAAGGGACCATCTCTTATGACAGACAATACTAGTGGTTCTGTTGCCACCCGGATGGAGACTAACAATATTAATACAAATAGAATTAATAAAAACTATTTGGATGAACAAAGTATTGTCTTTTCAACTCAATTTTCTCCTCAATACAATTCCATATGCAGTATTGTCAAAAAGCATTTACACATATTGAAGGGCAATAAGGTTTTGGAGCCTTTTATAAAAGAATGTAGATTTGTTGCTAAAAAACCACCTACACTAGCCTCTAAGCTTTCTCCCAGTCTAGTTAATTCTAGGATCAAGTCCAATGACAATTGGCTTAGGGGCATAGGTAACTTCAGGGCTCATCTTACAAATTGTCTCACTTGTAAAGTCACAGGTGAATCTTTCGAGATGGATTTTTATGCCACATGTCTTACCAATTATATAATGTATCTATTAGACTGTCAACTTTGTGGAGCCCAATATGTGGGACAGTCGACCAGGACCCTTAGGGATCGTGCTAGAGAGCATCTTAGAGATATAAAAAACTTCAATAAAGATTCAGCTGTGGCAAAACATTTTAATCTTTTTCACTTTACAAACGTACCTAGGCTTAAAATCAAGGTAATTGACTTAGCAGGAACCCCATATCGAGGAGGGGATATATCCAAAGTGCTAGACAGGAAAGAATTATTTTGGATCTACAAACTAAAAACAAGATCACCTTTGGGTATGAATCTGGAATGGGATATGAGATATTTTGATGACTAGGTAGATACCACTGAATGTATGGATAGTTATACATATATTTTCATATTAGTATATACTCCAACACATATTCCTAGTCACATCATTTAATTCCCTCTTATAGTATATAGCCATTTCTTCGTGCCTTACGGAAACTGTGACAATTCTATCATGACAACGTATTTTTGAATGTGTACTTTCACACACCTATGTTTACTAATGTGTGTATATATGTGGGTATATGTGTGTATATATATCCTTTTTTACATATTTACATATTTTGTATATTTCAAATTTCTATAGGTAGGACCAATCTTTGGATTCTTAGTACCTACTCATGTATCCACATGTATCCACTTATGTCATACTGGTGCCACAAGAATGAATTGTGAATTTGGTGTGTGCTATTTCTATCATGTATTTATTATTATGCTTTGAAAATTTGTGATCGTGCCTATTTACTCATAGAATTTGTGATCATGCCATTTATTCTATTTTGTTGCTATTTCATGAAATATTGTTTCTTATCAATTACAACTCTATTTTCTAATTAATTATTTTTTTCTTCAAATTATAAGTGTCATTTTGTTAATTTGTTAGATATGCATACATAGTTTTACATGATTTTATTGATACCAATGTCTGCATAAACTATGGAATATATTCTATGACACTTTATTCTTATAAGAATTGCTGCTAAATTCTATTGTATTCTTTTGTATTCTGTTTTTGTACCCTGTTTTTGAATTTTGCATTCATATATATTTATATATTTTTTTCATCATCATCATATATTTACAAATATGTCTATATTTTGGTGTTATTATTATCATGTGCCAAGTATTGCCATTCCCTCACAAGTATACTGAGTATGTTTTTATTCCGATCTGTTGTACTTATTGAGGTTGCACACTTTAGAATCTAATTGGTTGTCTGTGTGATACCTATCAGTTACATCACCTAACAGACTAAGTATTTCATTGGTGTGCTGCCCCTTTAAATATAACAGCTGTCCTTACTTGTATTAAGCATCTATGATTAAGCGCGTGTGTGTGCGAAACATGTAAGATTGCTGATCCCCTCCATTGTTTTGTTGTGTCTTTCTACAATTTTTTATTGGAATAAATACCTTTTTTCATGTTGCTCAGTAGCCATCCGTTTTTCTCATATAAGGTTATTCTTTTGTTGATGGGGAGCCAGTGCAGGTCCCGCAGGTATTTGGTGATGTGGCATTGACGAGGGATGTCAAGGATTAGTCTGGCCGAGGAGTTCTGGATGCGCTGTAGTCTTTTTTGGAGCTTGATGGTGGTGCCGGCGTAGAGTGCGTTACCATAGTCCAGTCGGCTGCTAACGAGGGCGTGAGTGACAGTCTTCCTGGTCTCGGTTGGGATCCATTTGAAGATCTTTCGCAGCAGGTGAAGTGTGTGGAAGCATGCAGAAGATACCGCGTTGATTTGCCGGTCCATGGAGAGCGATGAGTCCAGGATGACGCCTAGATTTCGTGCATGGTCGTGGGGGTTGGAGGGTGTCCGAGGGCTGTGGGCCACCAGGAGTTATTCCAAGCGGATGTGGTGGGACCGAGGAGAAGGACTTTGGTCTTGTCTGTGTTCAGCTTTAGGCAGTTGTAGTTCATCCAGGTGGCTACTGCTGGGATGATTAGCTGGGTGTCGACGAATTAAACAACCACTATTGCAAATGGTTATTTCAAGGCAAAGAACAAAGATCCCAATGGGAACCAAGGAAGATCCACGTCAGCTGGAAGTTTGAGATGTTTATCCGGAGCTGTAACGAGATTGAAGATCCAAATGAACAGACAGGAAGAGAGCCAAATTTAAGGTGTTCAGAGAACATTTTCGGTGTAAGTAATAAGTGAACACCTTAAATTTGGCTCTCTTCCTGTCTGTTCATTTGGATCTTCAATCTCGTTACAGCTCCGGATAAACATCTCAAACTTCCAGCTGACGTGGATCTTCCTTGGTTCCCATTGGGATCTTTGTTCTTTGCCTTGAAATAACCATTTGCAATAGTGGTTGTTTAATTCACTGTTATTTTATTGCTTATGTATTTTATTTTATGTAATTTTATTTAATTTTATTTTTATTTGGTACATAGGGATTTTTTAGTTTATTGATACTACATTGCTATACGCCTGATCAGTGTGTTTTTAGATAAAGTTTGGTTTTAGAAAGTATTTTTATTTGGATGTATGATTAAGATTGTAATAAAATTTGTTCATTTTTTACTTGCACTACTACTCTCTTCTATCGATTTAATTCATCTTCAAGCACATCCCTAAACGGATTTGCCACTTATATTTATTTAACCCATTTGAAATATTCATTTACTCATATATTTAAGGGTATACTTAACATATTCGTATTTAGTTAGAACAACCTCAATAAGTGGATTTATTGTTTATAGTATATACTAATAGAGTTTTTTGCACTACCAATTTAAGCTATAATTTAGCGCCAAGGGTTATTATAGTAATATTTTTATTACTATTGTATGTTGTGGAGGTTGGCATTGATTCTACCTTGGATGGCTGTCTTCTTGGTGGTTTTGATGAGGTGGTGGTGGGTAGTGATGGCTTCTTTGTAGGCTGTTTTATTTGAGGGGGTCTTGCTGGATCTCCAGGTCCTTTCCAATCGCCTGCAGTGGCGTTTGGAGTCCTGGAGGGCAGGGGTGAACCAACTAGCCTTGTTGGTGGGTTGGCGGTTGGACGGTTTCTTGAGAGGGGCAAAGGTGTTGGCGCAGTCTGTGAGCCAGTGGTGGAGGTTGCGGGCAGAGGAGTTGGCATCTGTGGAGGTAGCTGGGGGGCACTTGTTCAGGGTGGAGTGCAGTTGGTCTTCGGTGATGTTGTTCCAGTTTCTGCGGGAGGTGTGCGGTGGGTTTGTTGAAGGAAAAATTTATGCAATGGTGCTTATTGAGTTTCAGATTACTTATTTTACAAGAAACAGAGACAGGTGTGTATTTAAGCCCCTGGGGTGGACTGTGTCTAGTTCAGAGATCCATCTGGCCTCTCTTTGTAATAAAATGGTCTTTCTATCACCCCCTCGTTTCAGAGGTTGTATTTGGTCTATAGGACAACATCTGAGACTAGACACAGAGTGGCCCTTTTTTCAGAAAATGTTTAGCCACAGGCTAATCTGACTCCCCTTTCTCTAAAGCCTGTCTGATGCTGGACCTATGTACTGCCATTCTATCCTTCAGCATACATTCCGTCTTTCCAATATACATGTCCCCACACTGGCATTTGATCATATAAACCCCGTATTTGGACTCACAGTTTAATGGCTGTCTTATGCCATACCTCCTACCAGTGTAGCTGTGTGAATGTGTTATTTATTTTAGGTAGAGAAAAGGAAAATTCCAGTAATCAGTTAAGTGAACTGAATACAGATTCTACCTTAAGAAAATCAGAGAATCACAGTTTCATAGAGCATCACCTGAGTGAGTGGGGGAGTGGCTTAATATGGTATAAATATTGTGTTAGTTTGCATTGTATGTTACCTTGACAAAGGCCCAGGTTGGGGCCGAAACGTTGGAAAATAAATGTTGAAAAACCTATGAAAAAGAGAGAAGAGTCTTTCTTGTATACCTATATATATATATATATATATATATATATATATATATATATATATATATATATATATATATATATATATATATATAATGTAGTAATCCAAGCAGGAAACCTGAAGGTGGCACACTAGACACATATCATGTGTGATGTGAAAAAATAATAAACAATGTGCTTACAAGGGTAAAAAAATTTAATATAAAATAAGTAAAAGAAAAAGTGAAAAATATTGAAAAGTGATACCGAACAGTGATATATTTGCTATTAAATACTAAAAAATACTGTGATTAATATCGCAACATGATTTAAAAATAAGCAAAAACTATAAATTTATTTTTTTTTAAAAAACTTTATGGACTATATAAATAGATCATCTACAAAACATTTATGCAAAAAAATAATAAGTGTATAATATCCCTTTAACTTGATAGTAGACAATTCTGGTGATCCAAGATGAACTGGATTAGAAACAAGGCTTGCTCCATTTAGTTAATCTAGATGAAACAGTCACCACTGTGAAATTAGAACAGAAACTATGGGCGCCTCATAGTGAACTCTGTGACAAAATGGAAAATGTGAAAGAAGAATAAAACTCAAAATTCTGGTGGCACTCATAAGAACAACATGTAAAATAGCAGACTGATCAGCTCACTGGTCACGCATGTGCCCCTCGAGTCACGAGGCAGCCTCGGCAAAGGATCGGAGGTGCACGGCCACTAGGGGGCGCCACTTCCGGGGCGGGGGTCCCCTCTCCCTCCCGAGGACCCATCTGCCTGGCGGGGAGGCCGGGGGAGGCTCGGGGGCCCCGTGGGTTCCGTCCAAGTAATCCGTGTCAGCTGTTGAGTTTCAGGTAAACTGGCTGCTGGTAGCTGCAAACAATGTAGGTGATGTGCAGGAAAGAACCGTAATGGCAGATGTCCAATGGTGTGAATCAAAGATTTTAACAGATTCAGTCTCCATGAGGCTTAGCAGTCTGAGCAGAGAAGGTTAAAATTAGTGTCAGTTTGTCTAAACCGTCAGTCTCTCTTTCCCCTCTGTTGCTATTTGTATGGACGTTCTGGGTATCAGGATTGTAGCTTCAGGTGCAATTCCATTTGCTTGTTTTCACATGAGGCTACTTCAGCTTTGTATGTTTCATCAGTGGTGCAGGGATCATATTCGGTTATGTCAGAAGATTTTTCTGGATTTTTCAGTCTCTGACATTGTGGCTGGATCATCAGTTCATTATTCAGGGGGTTTCTTTTGCTCATCCTACCCGGACTGTGATTACTACAAATGCAATGCTTACTGCAGATGAAAAACTTAAAGAAATTAAACCTCAGAATTGTAAATTCTTGTATAGGATAGGAAATATGGTCTCTCCATCAAACAAAACTAAAACACAGACTTCCAATTCATGTTTAACATGTAAAGGGACCTACAGATGTGGTACAATAGATTGTAAAGCTTGTAGCCATTTACAGATTAGCAATTCATTCACCTCAACAGTGACGGGAAAAGTATATCAGATTAAAACATGTAATAATCGTAGGTCGCAATATGTCATTTATCTTATTACCTATACTCAGTGTAAATAACAGTACATAAAAAAGCTAGAGTAAGGATATGCAAGCACATATCAAACATTACTTCAGATAATAATAATTATGATTACCACACCCCCTATAGCCAAACATTTCATTTTAAGACACCAAAAAAAAAGATACATTTAAATGGACTATAATTGAAAAACCTTTTCTCAAATTCCAGGAGTGGAGATAAAGAACAACTTCTCTGTAAAAGAAAAAAATTATTTGGTATTTCATCTGAAAACCAGAATTCCTTGGGGTCTTAACTCTCAGTTTGACATACTGAATTATTGGCAATAAAAGTCCTACCATTTGAGGGGGAAAATAGAAACCCCTTCACACCCTTAGGATGTTCTGCCATCCCAAAAGTGCTGGGCTTTAACTCCATTAGGACGGCATGGCACGTCCTACCTTTTTTGCCATTTTTGGTGTTTACATCTGAACTTTGTTCCAATGTTAAACATTTGCCTTGGACATAAAGGGGTTAAACAGATTGATAATGCCTATAAATATCTTACAATGATGTAAATAAAATAGGTCACATAAATGTTGTCTAAAACTAGGACATGTAAATACACCATAAATAAAAAGGAAATTTCAGATCCAATATTTATAATATTCTGATATGAAAAACATTTATCAAATATTAAAGAATAATTAATAGTTTGCATTGAAAATTAATATAGCATAGAAGGATATTGATCTATATGATAGGAGTTATACATGGATTATATAGGATTAAAATCAGCCTTTGTTTTTAATTGACTACAGTTGTGTAAATAAGTAGGGACAATGTGAAATGCAAAATCAGTCTGAGTACGACTGACAAGCTGAAATGCATCAGATATAACTTGTTGTCGATTATGCTGCTTTTGCGTTTTTAATGCACCTTGGATTAAAGTATTCATTTTAACTTTTTCTGCAGCGGTTGAACCTGTCTGTTTTTCTCTTTGAAGTTCTGTAGCACTACAGATGCAAGTCTTTCAGGTTGGGGAGCTGTTTGGGGGCCTCTGAGAGCACAGAAATTTTTGGATTCTCGGGAGGTGAGGTTACCAATAAATATTTTAGAATATGTGCTAATTTTCAGACTTGGCCTCTGGAAACAGGCATGAGACTCCTTTTTTAACAGACAATGTCACAGCAGTGGCTTATGTCAACCATCGGGGGGAACTCAGTTCTCTAGCCATGAGGGAAGAGTTTTAAATTTATCTTATGAGCAGAAATCAATTCCTGTCTAGTCTCTGATAAAGTCTGCTTCCCAGTAGTCCATTCCTGGAATAAGAATTGGCATAATCAATCTCTACATCCAGGGGAATGGTCTCTTCACCAGGATGTGTTCAATCAGATTGTGGGTCTTTGGGGTCTCTCAGAGATAGATCTGATGGCTTCTCATTTGGACAGAGTTTATGGATGCGCTAGTAGTTCCTTTGTCATTTCAGCTTGCTTATCTGTTTTCTCATCTGGTGGTACTTCACAGTGTCTTCAAAGATAATGTAAGCCTAGAGAAATCTTCAGTAATCCTGATTGCCCTAGCTTGGCCTTGTAGGATTTGATATGCAGATATAATTCAAAGGTTCAGCTGCCCTCCTTGGCTTCTTCCTCTGCGGTAATACCTTCTGTCTCAAGGTCCATTTTTCCATCTGGATCTCAGGTGTCTGAACTTAATGTCATGGAAATCGAATGCCTAGCTCTGAAACATAGAGGTTTTTCCAACTCTGTCATTGAGACACTTATACAGGCTCGTAAACCTGTGTCTAGGAAGATTTATCACAATGTTTGAAAAACTTACATTTCATGGTGTGTGGATCATGGTTTCTCTTGGCATTCTTTTAGAACTCCTAGGATTCTTAAGTTTTTGCAGAATGGTTTAGATAAGGGTTTATTTGTCATTTCTTTGAAGGGACAGTTTTCTGCCCTTTCCGTATTGTTTCACAAAAAGATTGCTAATCTTCCTGATCATTGTTTTGTTCAGGCTTTAGTTTGTATTAAACCTGTTATTAAGCCTATTTCTCCTCCTTAGAATCTTAACCTGGTGTTAGTAGTTTTGCAAGCTCCTCCTTTTGAGCCTATGCATAAGTTGGATATTAAACTACTTTCTTAGAAATTGTTGTTTCTTTTGGCTATTTCTTCTGCAAGAAGACTTTCTGAATTGTCTGCTCTTTCTTGTGAATCTCCTTATCTGATTTTTCATCAGGATAAGGCAGTTTTAAGGACAACTTTTAATTTATTGCCTAATGTTGTTTCTTCTAACAACTTTAAAAAGGAGATTATTGTTCCTACTTTATGGCACAATCCTAAGAATGCTTTGGAAAGATCCTTGCATTATTTGGATGTTATCAAGGCATTTAAATATTATGTTGATGCCACTAAGGATTTCAGAAAGACTTCAAGTCTGTTTGTTCTTTTTTCTGGTTCTCGGAAAGGGCTGAAAGCCTCTGCTGTTGCTTCAGCCTCTTGGTTGAAGTTGCTGATTCACAAGGCTTATTTGGAGGCAGGTCAGTCTCCTCCCCAGCTGATTACAGATAATTCTACCAGGTCAGTTGCCACTTCTTGGGCTTTCAAGAATGAAGCTTCAGTTGATCAAAATTTGCAAAGCATACTTGGTACAATTTAGTGAAATTATGCAAAGAAGACCATTTTGATGTTTTTGCTTCTTCCAAAGCAGCCTTTGGTAGAAAGGTCCTGCAGGCAGTTGTCTCTGCTTCAGACTTGTATCTGGTCTGTAAGTGCATTCTAAAAACATAAATAAAAAATGTTGTGGGGTTGTTGATACATTTTCTAAGTGAAAAAGATGTTTCTTTTTAAATCCCTCCCTTTGTTATTATTCGTGGATTTCCTCGGCTTGGGTATTTGTTCCCATGAGTAAAGGGTGGTGGACTCTCACCACCTGTATGAAAGAAAAACATAATTTATACTTACCCGATAAATTCCATTCCTTTCTTTCATGGTGGAGTCCACAAGCCCCCACCCTTTTTCTTAGGGTTGGTTTATTATAGAGCACATCTTTTTCCCTGCTCTATTTACAGCCCTTAATACTTTTTTTACCTCACTTACTTGGCTATTCATAAGACTGAGGTATGTGGGAGGGTTTATTTATAGCTCTTGGGGTCTGGGAATCTTTGCCTCCTAGTGGTAGAGAAGTAATTCCCATGAGTAAGGGATCATGGACTCTCACCACCATGAAATAAAGGAATGTATCGAGTAAGTATAAATTGTGTTTTTGGGGGGGTTTTATTCAATGTTCCATTTCTTGTTCTTATTCCTATACTCCTCCTTGCTTGACTACAGGTCAGACTAATTTACAGTAAGGTGGGAGGGGTTTAAAGAGCTCTTGGAGCTTTGGGATTCTTTGCCACCTCCTAGTGGCCAGGAGAAGTATTTCCCATGAGCAATGGCTCATGGACTCTCAACCCCACAAAAGAAATTAATTTATCATGTAAGCTTAAGGTATACTTTTGCCAAGTAATGTTGCTTTGAAAGCTGAGATTGTGGACGGACAGATTATCTTCTTGAGAATTTGTCTGCCTGCAGCTAGATACATTTTCCTTTAGTGTTCTCTACACTTGCCTTTCCAGTTTAACCAAGAAGAAACTGTCCTGGAAAATGTATTGGCTTTCTAAGAAGATATGTATATTATCAGTGCACATTGGACACATGGTGTGAAAGTCATTCAATGTATAACCTGTCCCTAGGGGCTCCACTGGGTTAAAGAAACATTTTACTATATATATTGTCTCCCCTTTAATGTTTTCCCCATTATCTATTTTACCTGCTGTAGTGTATTAAATGGTTTAGAAATAGCTTTTATCTTTTTTTTGTATTTTTTAAATAGCTGTTTTGCCTTTATTTTGTTAGATTTAACAAGAGGCATTAGCAGAAATCAACTACTCAGTGGGAGGTCTTCCCAGTGCTCGTAATTCAATGACCTAATCAGTTACTTGCCTTAGAACATTGTCCCTTTAATGTTTTCATAATTTGTTATGCAATCTGCATAGCATTCAATATACTGGGAATTGCACCTTTAGGTTTGCGTTTGTTCCACCCTAGTATTGGTCTTTGTGTGTATAGGGTAATAAGATATGGTCTGCTCTTCCTGCTGGTTCAGTCAGTTAAATGGGCATGCTCTTGAGAACAATGTGTTGAAATTTTATTAAGTAAAAACAGATTTTTATAATACAAAAATAAACATATGCAGCTGGTATAACAAACCATAGAAAATATGTAAATTAGGTTTATTAAGTCTTGCTTCATTATCTAAACGTGGTGAAATGGTAAATCTGAAGATATCATAATTAAAAATGCTTGCAGAATAATTAAAAAGTAGCATTTAAAACAAAATTGATAAAGAGTTGAAAATCCATTGTTTTGTTCTCACTTGCTTGAAAACAAAAATATGCAATTGAACTACTAGGGGCACAAATATAATAGCTTACTGGGCCATTTGATCTAGGAGACCACATTCAGTATATAATTTTATTCAATATATAGTTATATGATCATTGTAGGACAGCGCAAGGTGCATAGATCAGAGATTTGAGCCCTAAAAGCTGCAATTACCTTAACTGCTGCATAAATAATTGCCTATTACAGTGAGTGATTATTTTAAAAGCCAAAGCAGTTGTATTTTATCATACCTTGTTAATTCTTATAGTTAGAAACATTAACCTTAGGAATGTATGTGTTTTTGTTTTAATATTTTTATCCTCTCTAAACAGAGATTGAGAAAAAGTTCAACATTTTAAATCTAATGTACTATTGAGTAGCTTTGTTGCTTGATATCAAGCTAAAATCTAATTCACTATGATGTGCCATTTTTAGCAAAATGAAATGCTAACATATTCAAATATAATGCATGTTTATATGATACCAGCACACTAACTATCTGTCAGTAGATATGTAAGACATTTTTTTGTTTGCACTTTGTATTGTATAACATGGTGTACATAGTATAATTATATGAATAAGTGAAAAGGATTTTGGGTTAAAAGTTTATGACCAAAGACTTTGCAGAAGTATCACAGGCTGTTATATGAGGAAGGCATTATTGGTTATGGACTATACCACATTAAAGCTGCCATTTTTAGCATATTTCACAAAAAGAACAACACAAGAACAAGGGGGCAAGAAAGCCTTCAAGAATGCCTGGGATAAGGCTATCCTACAAACTAATTAAAGGGGCATTATAGTTGACAAATTACATACCTTAATTCGTTAGAGCATTTATTTAAAGGGACAGTAAAGTAAATTAAACTTTCGTGATTTGGATAGAGCATGCAATTTTAAACAACTTTCCTATTTTACTTCTGTTATCAAATTTGCTTTGTTTTCTTAGTATCTTTTATTGAAGAGTAAAAATAGGTAGCCTCAAAAGAGTTGTGCACCTGTCTTTAGTACTCTGTGGCAGCAGTGTTTTGCAACATTGTATTACTAAAGACATGTGCACACTCCTGAGCTCTTATGAGCCTACCTAAGTTTACTCTTCAATAAAAGATACCAAAAGAACAAAGCAAATTTTATAACAGAAGTCAATTCGAAAGTTGTTTAAGTTGCATGCTCTATCTGATTAAAGGACACTGAACCCAAATTTTTTATTTCATGATTCGGATAGAGCATGCAATTTTAAGCAACTTTTTAATTTACTCCTATCAATTTTTCTTCATTTTCTTGCTATCTTTATTTGAAAAGCAAGAATGTAAGTTTAGAAGCTGGCCCATTTTTGGTTCACAACCTGGGTTGTGCTTGCTGATTGGTGGCTAAATGCAGCCACCAATAAACAAGTGCAGTCCAGGGTCCTAAACCAAAAAATGGCTGGCTCCTTAGCTTAGATGTCTTTTTTTTCAAATAAAGATAGCAAGAGAACAAAGAAAAATTGATACTATGAGTAAATTAGAAAGTTGCTTAAAATTGCATGCTCTATCTGAATCATGAAAGAAAAAAATGTGGGTTTAGTATTTCTTTAATTTTTACTTTACTGTCCCTTTAAGATTAGCAACCCTGCACTTCTGCATTTTTAACCCCCGCAAATGCACAGTTTAAGTAACCCGTGGGATCTGCAGAGGTCCCAAGTGTAAACTGTTGCTTACCCAATCAGCAGCTCTAGTCACATGAACCTGATGTGTGACTAGCTATGCTGATTGGCTCTAGCAACAGTTTACACTCAGGACCTTCAGTCCTATGTGTTTAATACTAGTGACTTTGCTCCTCTAACGAATAAGAGCATGATATTTTTCGACTAATGGCCCTTTAAGCTTACACCTTATAGGAAATATGGGCCGACTTGAAGAAGCCAAATAGGGAAAAAATAGGAATCGGCAGACTGCATTTAAAGTTCTGTGAATTATAAATGGCTTAATTTTCCAAGCTAAATTACATGAAATAATGAAAATATATTGTAAGGTTGTTTCATTATGGATAACTAAATATTTTAAATACAAATATTAAGGTGTTTAAAGATTGTAAATAGCAACAACAGAACAGGAGATGGCAATTGATAGAGGATGAAGATCAAATGGCTTTTATTGAAAGCAACAGCTGTCAACTTTTTATCTCCCTTTTAGTCACTGTGAACAGCACAAGAAAATATAAACCATCAATAAAAATAACTTTTATACTATTGTATACTTTTGCTTTTATATATGAAAATATGAAATTAAATATGTTGACATTGATTGCTTGTCTATAAAATATTAGCACATGTGACAGATTATCTGTTTGAATGTCCCATCAATAAACTAGTGTTAAAGGGACAGTCTAGTCAAAATTAAACTTTCATGATTCAGATAGGAAATGCAATTTTAAACAACTTTCCAATTCACTTTTATCATCAAATTTGCTTTGTTCTCTTGGTATTCTTTGTTGAAAGCTAAACCTAGGTAGGCTCATGCGAATGTCTTAGCCCTTAAAGGCCGTCCCTTATTTCAATGCATGTGGCAGTTTTTCACGGCTAGAGGGTGTTAGTTCATGTGTGCCATGCAGATAACATTGTGACTACGCCTGTGGAGTTACAAATGAGAGGGCACTGATTGGCTAAATGCAAGTCTGTCAAAATAACTGAAATAATGGGGCAGTCTGCAAAGGTTAGATACAAGGTAATCACAGAGATAAAATGTGTATTATTATAACTGTGTTGGTTTATGCAAAACAGGGGAATGGGTAATAAAGGGATTATCTACCTTTTTAAACTAGAACAATTCTGGAGTAGACTGTCCCTTTAATGCTGTAAAGTGATTTTCTTTCTTATATCTAATAGTGGGTGTTTTAAAAAGTATTGGTATCTGATTTAAAATTGGATGTTACTTACTGAAAAATGAACACATTTGGTTTTATGCAGATTTGACAGGTTTTTGCTCGCTTATCACCTGTATGAAAGAAATACTCCTACAGCTGAGTCCACAATCTATTACTCATGGAAATTACTCTTCTCTACCACTAGGAGGAGGCATATTCCCAAACCCCAAGAGCTCTATAACCCCACCTCCCCCACCTCACACATACCGCAGTCTTTACTTTTCCTCTGCTGGAGGTGGCTGAAGAATGAAGATGTGTATATACAGTACTGTGCAAAAGTCTTAGGCCATCATTAGATTTGTTGTTTTAGCAGTGGTATAATGACCATATATAATTATTTCTCAGTCTCTTTATTAGAATACAACCAGAAAATACAGGATATTTGTATGCAGTATTAAAAAACAGAAAAAAATCTGAAAAAAATGTCTTGTATAGGATAAAGTGGCAAGTATTTAGTGTGACCTCCTCTTACACCTGTGCAATAGCAGGAACCTGGCTCTTGTAAACCTAAATGGAATGGAACCCTAATTAATGTCATTGCTAACACCTGTATTTGTTCTACTATTTCATAACAAAATGACTGCTGTGAAAAAGGTCTATTACACCAGGTTTGTGCAAGACATGCTTGAGCATTACATACACATGTGGTATAAATTGCATTCATTGTAAGCTTGCTAATAAGACCGACTTTCAATCACATCATTCCATTTAAAATGCCAAAGATCAAAGAATTTGACAGACATAAAACCATACTTTTGCATCAGCAAGGCCACTCTCAAAGGGAAATCAGCAAACATACTGGATATTCAAGATGTGGTATTCAAGCGGTTATAAAGAAATTTGAAGAATCAGGAGAGGTCAAGGACAAGAAAAGGACTGGAATGCCAAGAAAACTTTCAAAATCTGATGAGAAGTTTCTCAGAGTCCAGTCTAGCAAGGACCTGGCTCAGCATATGGCAGCTTAATTGGGATGCCAAGTTGACCCTTCTACAGTCCAAAGAAGCTTGATCAGGAATGGTCTTTATTTTGGCTGCTAACCTTCCACACTTACTCGGAAGCGGAACAGGGTAAAAAGGCTAAGATCTGCTAAAGCTCACAAAGATTACATGAAGATCAGTGGGAAAAAGTATTATGGAGTGACAACGTTTTTGGGCCCAAATGTCGATAATATGTGAGCAGAAGAGTTGGAAGAATGATTGCTTGTGGCCTTCAGTGAAACATGGTGGAGGGTCTGTCTTGGTTTGGGGTTGCATTTCTTCCAGTGGTGTTGGCGATTATTGTCCAAATTGATAGGATAATGAATGCTAAAAAATAGACAGGTTTTAATTTATCATGCCATTACTTCTGGAAAGCGCCTGATTGGGAATGATTTTATTTTTCAGCATAACGATCCCAAGCACACTACTAATGCAGTGAGATCATATTTGGAAAGAAAAACAGCAGATAAAACACTGACAGTCATCGATTGGCCTCCACAGAGTCCAGACCTGAATATTATAGAGGCAGTATAGGATCACCTGGACAGAGAAAGAAATAAGACAACCTAAATCCAAAGAAGAACTCTGGGAAGTGCTAAAAAAAAACCTGGTATAATATACCAGAAGATTACTTCAGAAAACTTCAGGTGTCAGGACAGTCTCCTCAAAAGAGCTTAGTGCCAAGGGAGGTCACACTAAATACAGACTTTTGTCTGAAGAAGCCCTTTTTGTTCTGAAAATGTTGTTGCTTTTTTAGATTTATATTTTGTGTACATATTTCCTGTATTTTCTTTTTGCATTTTAATAAAGAGACCGAAAAAAAAATATGGATGGTCATACAAACTTTGCTAAAACAAATCTAATGGTGGCCTAATACTTTGGCACAGTATTGTTATTTTTTAGAGAAAGGGATTTTCAGTCTATGTTGAGAACCAGTTTCTCCTCATAGTACAGTGCTAGTCAGAGGGATGTATTTGGGGTATGGTTTATGATTCTTTGTTTCACTGAATGTGAAATTTTTCCTAAATCCTCTATAATTGATCACAGGGACTTGTCTTTTCCTCCCTTTTATGGATCTATCTACAATAATCTCCTATTTCATAACCTCTGCTAATATGTTTCAGTACTGGTTTGGCCGTCGTCCACTAGCAAATCAAGTAGCAGAGTGTGTATTGTTAAGTATATTTTTATTTTAACGTTTAAACACTCGTATAGCTATGTTATGATCACTTTATCATAAAAAGTTTTTTTATATAATTTGTTTATATATGGCCCTGGGACAGCTCCTTTTCATTATTCCATTGCTTTTGTGCACAGTGTTTTTTTTGTGGCACGTCAGGTTTACATGCATCAGGTTAGCGCACATACTATTTACGCTCATTGGGTTAGGCCACGTTCCCTTAGTCTTTTTTTGCGTGCCCGGTTTTGCCTATTCTGTAGTACACGTTCCTTTTAGTCTTCCCTCGCGTTGGTTTATGCTTGTCTGGTTAGCGCATGTTTGCTCAGCTATGCGCATGTCTGCTTTTTTTTTTTTTTCAGTCCTTTGGCACGCATTCAGAGGTAATGTATTTTTTCTCCTGTATTTCAGCTCAGCTTAGCATGCATTTTTCCTGTTAAAGCTGCTTAGGAGGCGGTATATTACTCAAGAGCTTTTTTAGGGGGTTTAATAGTATTTATTGCTTGCCATATGCTATAATGGAGCAGCAGGGATCTGTTTCAAAATCTACCCAATAAACTGAGTCTCCTTAACAGCTTTCTTACAATAAACACACCTAATGATGGTAGAAAGTGAAGTGTTCATTACAGTTTAATTCTGAGGTAGTGCTTCCTGCCAACTTTTTATCAAGGCTACAGTTTCTAAAGTGTTGGCTTTTCTCACACCTTCAAGCAAGCGTAAAAAGGTCAGTTTTGCCTTCTACAAGTGCTATGAGCCCTGAGACCAGTGATACTGTTTTGTCTTCAGATGGTGAAGTTTCCTCTGGGGATGAGGATTCCTCCTCTGAAGATAAACCTGATATGTTCTCTTTCTTTCTAATGACAGTGAAAGTCCACAAATGAATTCATTACTGTTGGGAATACAACACCTGGCCACCAGGAGGAGGCAAAGACACCCCAGCCAAAGCCTTACATTTCCCTTCCATTTCCCCTACTTCCCCAGTAATTATTTGCCTTGTCTTCTAGGAGGTAAGCAGAGAGTATGCTCTGAAGAAATTGGATTTTAAGTTCCTTAATGGATTGTTTCCTGCAAGAAAGTACTCGGGATGGTAGTAGCCATGAAATTCTCTTAGTAAGAGTGTTGGTGAAGGTTAGCTACTGGATGTCGCAGGGAAGCTTCCCTAGCCTCCTTCAAGTTTAACACTAACTCCCCTCCTGGCAACAGGTGTAAGCTTACTCTGCTTTCCTTTGTGTCTCAGGTCCCTGTCAGAGGAATGATGGTGCTGTCAAATCTGGAAGTGCTGTGAATGCTCCACAGCAGAGAACCTGGAGGGTAAATCCCTTTTTTCCTTTTTAACTTTCCTGTGCACTTATCCCCTATGTGGGAGCATAGGGAGAGGACTGGGCTGTTAATACTGGTGACCCCTACATGCCCTCCTACATGCCCTCATAAGGTATGCTTGGGACATAGATATAAATATATATCTATCTTGTGGGGATATTATGGTGGCTGGAGCAGCAAACTAGGGGTTACTTCCCAGAGAGAGGGACTTAGCCATGATCGGCAGACCTTTTCCTTGTGTCTCCTTTCCTGGGTCCATTTCTGCCTTTTTATAGGTGTTGGGGCTTTTCATTGGACTTACAGGGCTCTTTTACGTTAATAGTTGGGGGTTATGGAGACGGATCGTCAACAGCAGTTAAACTTGCTTTTTTAGCCGCGGCAGTTAACAGCACTAATTTGCACGCTTTCTCCGGCCTTGCAGAGCGTGAGTAGAGCCTCATTGTGTGTTACATCACATGTTTTTGGCATGCTCGTTCTCTCTCCTCCTTGCTCCGATTGTGGTCTGAAGGATTCTCTCCATCTGGATAGCAATCTTGGAGGTGGTAAGCACCCCGGTCTCTGCACAGGGCAGATAAAGGTGCCGAGAACTGTTTGTTTTCATTAGCTCTTTTAGTTATATATTTAATGATATATTTATCCTCTTGGGATCCTATTCTTTATCTATGGAGGACGAGTTTGATTTTCTATTGAGGATACTCATCCTCCCATTTTAAATTCTGACAATTATATATATTGTGATGAGGCCAAAGTTTGTCCCCCTGCACAGTTAGACTGAAAAAAAGAACCCAGAAAGGCTGAGCATAAGTCTAAAAAGTCCAAGACTACTACTGCTCCTGCTAATCTAATTAACCCTTCAGAGCGCTCCACTTCTCAGGACTCTGTGACATGCCTATGCTTTTGCTGCAGTCCCCTTTTCCTAATGTTACACATGCAGTGCACTGCAGCTCAGCTTCGTTATCCTTTGGGGGTTGTTTGTTTACCCGTGGATTTCGCAGCACAGCTCCAGTCAGCTGTTTCTGTGGTGCTGAGTGCTTTTCCTGGCTCAGGAAAAAGAAAGGTCAAACATGTTTGCCTTTGGAAACATTAACCCTTTGGAGACTGCATTGATCAGTCTTTTTCAACACTCTGAAGATGGTAGTTCCTCAGTAGCTTCTGAGGGTGAGAGGAGGTTAATTTCAGGTTTAAACTGGAGCATCTTTGCTTTTTACTCAAGGAAGTATTGTCTACTGTGGATGCTCCTGAGCTTAAGTCTTCTGAGGAACCTAAGATTCCCAAGTTAGACATGGTCTATCAAACCAGACCTAAAGCTCTTGAGGTCTTTCTGGTTCCTGCCCGCATGACGTACAATATCTCTAAGGAGTGGGAGAAACCGGGGATTCCTTTCTCCCCATCTCCTAATTTCAAGAGGTTGTTAACGGCTCCAGACTCTCATTTGGAGCTCTGGAGTACCATCCCCAAGGTGGACAGAGCTATTTCCACCACTATCTCCTGCAGAGACCCCATGGACAGAAAGATGGAGGGGTACTTGAGGAGGATGTTTAATCAAATGGGCCTTCTATTCCAACTGGCAGCGGGTATAGCTGCTGTGGCTGGAGCCACAACCTTCTGGTGTGATTCCTTATATGACATGATTCTGATGGAGACTCCATTAGAAGACATTCAGGACCGGATTAAGGCCCTTAAGATGCCCAATTCCTTCAACTGTAATGCTATTATGCAGATCATCTGTCTTAATGCAAAGTCTTCGCAGGCCTGTCTCAGAGAGCTCTTTGTTTGAAGTTGTGGTCTGCAGACATGGTGTCTAAATCTAGACTCCTTTCCTTGGCATTTAAGGGTAAGACCTTATTTTGTCCAGGCCTGGATTCAATCATTTTCACTGTGACCAGAAGTAAGGGGGCATTCCTTCCCCAGGACAAGAAATCCAGATCTAAGTGCCATCAATCAGGCCATTTTCGTTCTTTTTGTTAAAAAAAGGGTAAGAGATCTTCAGCCCCTTCCAAGACTGACCAACCAAAGAGTACCTGGAAGCCTAGTCAATCCTGGAACAAGGCCAAGTAATAGAAGAAGCCTTCATCTGACAACAAATCTGCATGAAGGGGCGGCCCCCGATCTGGGGTTGGATCATGTTGGGAGCAGACTTTTTTGGTTTCAGGATGTTCAGGACCCCCCTGAGTTCTAGACGTGATGATCTAGGGATACTGGATAGTTTTTTCTTTATCTTGCCCTCCAAGAGGCAGATTCATTCTGTCAAGGCTCTCATACAAACCAGAGAAGAGGACAGCCTTTTTAAATTGTGAAGCAGGTTTCTGAGGTAACCAACCTTCAAGATGTAGACTATCAGGTCCATCTTGCCATTAATCCAGTGGGGTCAATTAATGACCACTATAGATCTGAAGGACGCATACCTGCATGTTCCAATACTCAGGGACCATTCCCAGTTCCTTCGATTTGCCTTTCTGGACAATCACTGCCAATTCATTACCCTCCCCTTTGGTCTTGCTACTGCTCCCAGGATCTTTGCAAAGGTGCTGTGAGCTCTTCTAGTGGTGGCCAGGGCACAAGGAATCGCTGCAGCTCCTTTCCCTGGACAATATTTTGGTTCAAGCTCCATCTTTTCTGTTAGCAAGATCTCACATGGACACACTTTTGTGTCTCCTTTGGTCACATGAAAAATAAATCTGTGCAAGAGCTCGCTTGTTCCCCTACCAGGGTGTGCTTCCTGGGATTGATTATACATTCGATCTCCATGAAAATCTTTTTGACGGATCAACGTCGACCAAACTTCTATCCTCCTGCTGCTAGTTACAATCCACTGGGTGGTCTTCGTTGGCTCAATGTATGGAAGTGGTGGGTCTCATGGTGGCTACCATGGATATTATTCCTTTTGTGTGCTTTCATCTGAGACCACTACAACTATGTATGCTCAGGCAGGGGAACTGCGATCATTCCAATCTGTCCCCATTGATCCACCTGGACAAGGCAACAAGAGATTCTCTCTCCTGGTGGCACTCTCAGAACCATCTTTCTCAAGGCATGTGCTTTTTGAGACCATCTTGGGAGATTTTAACTATGGACGCCAGTTTGCTAGGTTGGGGTGGATGTTTGTGGTCCCTTGAAGGCTCAGCGGATCTGGTCGCCAGAGGAATTGACCCTACCCATTACATTCTGGAACTAAGGGCCATCTTCAATGCTCTGATGGCATGGCCTCAACTTCATTCTGTACGCTTTATCAGATTTCAATTGGACAACATTACATCAGTAGCCTATATCCATCCTCATTCCCTGGCTATGAAGGAGGTATCTCACATCCTTCAATGGGCAGATTACTACAATTGCAACATCTCAGCCGGTCTCTCTATCAGGAGGTGTTCTCAGAGATAACGCTCAGGTGGGGAGTCCCGGAGATAGATCTTATGGCCTCTCGTCTCAATACCAAGCTACCCAGATACGGGTCAAGATTGAGGAATCCTCAAGCGGTCCTAGTGGAGGCATTAGCAGTTCCCTGGAATTTCTCCTTCCTTGAGTGATCGCACGCATCAAATAAGGGCGTGCTTCAGTGATTCTCATTGCCCCGGCATGGCCGCAAAGGACTTGGTTTGCAGACCTAGTAAAGATGTCATCTACTCCTCCTTGGCAGTTACTTCAGCGTGGGGACCCTCTTCATCAGGGTCCATTTCTTTACAAAAATCTAGAGGCTGACTGAGTGGAGATTGAACGCCTAGTCCTGTCCAAGAGAGGTTTCTCTGGCAGGGTGATTGATACCTTGATTCAGACCCACCTTTTACCACCAGGTGTGAAACACTTTTCTATCTTGGTGCGAGGAGCGAGGGTTCCCCTGGCACAAGGTGAGGGTTCCTCATATTCTTTTGTTTCTCCAAGAGGGTTTGGAAAAGGGATTGTCGGCCAGTTCTCTTAAGAGGCAGATTTCTGCTCTCTCTGTTTTGTTGCATAAGAGGTTGGCTTATCTCCCTGAAGTTCAGTCTTTTGTTCAGGCTCTTGCCAGAATTAGTCCTGTGTTTAAACATGTTGCTCTCCCTTAGAGCCTTAATCTTGTTCCTAGTGTTCTTCAACAGGCTCTGTTTAAGCCTATGCATTCTGTTGACATTAAACTTTTGTCTTGGAAAGTTTTGTTTCTGTTGGCTATTTCTTCTGCTCGCAGAGTTTCAGAATTATCTGCTTTACAGTGTGATCCATGAAAGGATGAGAAAAAGCTCTTCAAATATGCAACTCCACTGCAAACAAACATATGCAACAGTCTATTTCGTTGTTCCCGGGACTTACCCCAAATGAACTCTGCCGCCCCTGTAGTTGCGACTTGGCTGTATGATCTTTACCATAAAGATGCTCTGGATATGCCGGGGGACCTACGTGGTCAGACCGAAACCTTGTCGGTGGGCTAATAGCTCCAAGTAAACGGCACTCACATGAGACTCCAGCAGCGCTTCTGGCTTGCCATACGGACTTTCAGCGTCGATCGTGACGTCACAGGATTCTCCGGTCGGGGGGCGGTGCTCTCTGTCTTCACCCGGGTTTACAACAGGATACAGGTGAACAGGGGCTAAAGCGGATCCCAAGCTGGTGTGGATACGAACAATCACAAAGAAGGCAGGATCCAGCTTTAGTGTATAATAAAATCCAATTTCAAACCTAATAAAATTGGATTTTATTATACACTAAAGCTGGATCCTGCCTTCTTTGTGATTGTTTGTTACAGTGTGATCCTCCTGATCATATTTCCCATGTGGATAAGGCGGTTTTATGTACAAAGTTAGGGTTTTTACCTAAGGTTGTCTCTTCACGCAATATCGTTCAGGAGATTGTGGTGCCTTCCTTATGTCCGAATCCTACCTCTCAAAAGGAATGATTGTTACACAACTTGGATGTAGTTCGAGCTTTAAAGTTCTATCCTTATGCTGCCAAGGATTTTCAACAATCTTCATCCTTGTTCGTTCAGTATGCTAGAAAATGCAGGGGTCAGAAAGCCACTGCGTCTTCTCTTTCTTTTTGCTTGAGAAGTGTCATCCATATGGCCTACGTGGAGGCAGGACAACAGCCTCCTGTGAGAATTACTGCTCATTCTACCCATATCTTTGTCTTGGGCCTTTAAGAACGAAGCTTCAATGGAACAGATCTATAAGGCGGCCACTTGGTCCTCTTTACATACCTTTTCTAAGTTTTACAAATTTTATATTTTTGCCTCAGCTAAGGCTTGCTTTGGGAGAAAAGTGCTTTACAGTGGTAGTGCCTTCAGTTTAGGTCTGCTTGCCTTGTTTGACCCTCCCTGTTCATTCTGTGTCCTATTTAGCTGGGATATTGGATTCCCAACAGTAATGAAGGAATTTGTGGACTCTCACTGCCATTAGAAAGAAAAGAAAATTTATGCTTACCTGATGATAAATTATTTTCTTTCTTGGCAGTGAAAGTCCACAAACCAGTCCTGTTATTTGTTATTTACGGTGGCAGCAGTTATTTTACTTTCTTCTGGAACCTCTATATGCCTAGTGTTTCTCTTACATTTTCCTTTTCCTCAGCTGAATAACTGGGGAAGTGGGAGGGGTAATTAATGCTTTGGCTGGGGTGTTTTTGCCTCCTCCTGGTGGTCAGGTGTTGTATTCCCAACAATTAATATGTGGACTCTCACTGTCATTAGAAAGAAAATAATTTATCAGGTAATCATAAATTGTTTTTTTTTGTTTAAAATTGAACATATTCGTTCTCTTAAAGTAGTTGATGATAAACCTTGTAATCATTTAAATTCAGTTTTTAGGACTGTTGTTGATCTCCCTGGGGTTTTCTCTGTGCCCGATGCTGTCTGACATGATTTCTAGGGAATGATCTAAGCCAGGTATGTCTTTTACTCCTTCTGCAAGGTTTAAAAATGTATATCCTTTACCTGCTGCTAATTTACAATTTATGAAAAACAGTTCCCAAGGAAGATGGGGGCATTTCCACTCTGGCTAAATGCAAAACTATTCCTTTTAAAGGGTCCTTAATAGCAGTACTGCCATCCAGACAGAAAATTAAAAGGGCCTTTTTACATGCAGGTTATATTCTCAGACCAGCTATTTCTATTGCTTATGTATCAGCTGCTTCAACTTACTGGTTGTCTAGTTTTTCAGAGCAGTTTTCTGATGACCCTGTTCGTGCAAATCTATTGGGTTTGCTTCAGAGTGCTAATTCTTTTATTTGTGATGCTGTGTTTGTGTTATGAAAATTAGTGTCAAAAGTATGTCATCAGCAATTCTTGTAAGGAGGGCCTTGTGGCTTAAATCCTGGTCTGCTGATATGGTGTCTACATCTAGATTGACTCTTTCCTTTCATGAAAAGAAGTTATTTGGTTGTGACTTAGATTCTATTTCCACTTACGGGAGGTTAAGGGGCTTCTATTCCTCAAGACAAAGAGGCATATTTAAGAAATGTCTTGCGGACCTGATCCGACAGTGCGGATCAGGTCCGCAAGACATCGCTGAATGCGGAGAGCAATAAGCTCTCCTCATTTAACATTGCACCAGCAGCTCACAAGAGCTGCTGGTGCAACGCCGCCCCCTGCTGACTCGCGGCCAACGGGCCGCCAGCAGGGAGGTGTCAATCAACCCGATCGTACTCGATCGGGTTGATTTCCGGCGATGTCTGTCCGCCTGCTCAGAGCAGGCCAACAGGTTATGGAGCAGCGGTCTTTGTGACCGCTGCTTCATAACTGCTGTTTCTGGTGAGTCTGAAGACTCGCCAGAGACATGGGCAGTCAAGCTCCTTTCGGAGCTTGATAAATAGGCCCCAAAGTCTAAAGTGAAATCCAAAGCTTCTAATCCTTTTTATAACAAAAAGAACGAAAACTAACAGAAAATTGACTCCTCTGCTGAGACACAAGGTTCCTCTGGTTCAGTCTGGAGACCTAATGCTAATTGGAACAAGTCAAAGCAAGGTAAGACATCTATCCCTACTTCCAAAACCGCATAAAGGTGCGGCCCCCGATCCAGAAGTTCTGGTAGGGGGCAGATTAAAACACTTTCAAGAAGGCTTGGTTTTAGTCTGTTCCAGATCCCTAGATTCAGAATATTGTTTCTCATGGATATTGAATAAGATTCAGAACAAGGACTCACAGAGGAAGTTTTTTTTCTGTCAAATGTTCCAAGGAATCCTGTAAAAGTTCAAGATTTTCTTCAATCGGTCTCAGATCTGGGAGTGATTGTTCCAGTTCCTTTGCATTATTCCAAAGAAGGGAAGGAAATTTCAGACCAGTTCTGGATCTAAAGGCTCTGTACAACATTTTAAGGATTCCATGTTTGAGAATTGAAAATATCAGGACTATTTTGCCTTTTGTTCAGCTAGGTCAGTTTATGTCCACAATAGATTTAAAGGGTGCTTACTTCATGTTCCTATTCACATAGGTAATTTCCAGTTTTTGAGTTATGCTTTTCTAAACCAGCATTTTCAGTTTCTTGCTCTACCATTTGGTCTAGTTACAGCTCTAACAAGGCTATGGGTGCCCTTTTGTCTGTAATCAGTGTTTCCTTGTCTGGACAATATCTTGGTTCAAGCTCTGTCTTTTCCTTTAGCAGAATATCACACCAACCAACTCCTTGTTTCTACAACATGGTTGGAAGATCAATTTTCCATAGTTATTTGGTTTCTCTGACAAAGGTGACTTTCTTGGGTTACCAAATACTCAGTATCCATGAGTCTTTCTTTAAAGAGATGGTTAAGATTGGTGTCAGCTTGTCTAAACCTTCAGTCTCTCTCTCTCTTCCTTCGGTGGCTCTGTGTATGGAAGTACTAGGTCTCATTATTTCAGCCTCAGATGCAATTCCATTTGTTTGGTTTCATATGAGGCCTCTTCAGCTTTGTATGCTGTGTCAATTGTGCAGGGATTATACTCAGCTGTCCCAGAAGATATTTTTGGATCCTAGTACATGTCAGTCTCTAACTTGGTGGCAGGATCATCAGTGTATTAAGTGGGCTTCTTTTGTTCATCCTACCTGGACTGTGATCACTACAGATGCCAGTATTTCAGGTTTGGGAGCTGTCTGGGGGTCTCTGACAGCACAAGGTAGGTGTTTACCAATCAATGTTCTAGAACTCCATGCAATTTTCAGGGCCCTTCAAGTTTGGCCTCTGAAAACTGAGATGAGACTCCCTTTTCAACAAATAATGTAACAGCAGTAGCTTATATCAACCATCAGTGGGGAACTAGCAGTTCCCTGGCAATGATGGAGGTGTCTTGGATTCTCTCTTTGGCAGAAGCGAATTCTTGTCTAGTTTTTGAAATTCACATCCCAGGAGTGAACAATTGGGAGGCAGACTTTCTCCGTTGTCAGTCTCTACGTCCAGGGGAGTGGTCTCTTCACCTGGATGTGTTCAATCAGATTGTGTGCGCCTTTGGGGGTCTCCCAGAAATAGATTGGATGGCCTCTTGTTGAAACAACAAACTTCCCAGTTTCTTTGCGAGATCCAGGGATCTTCAAGCAGAGTTAATGGATGCTCTAGTAGTCGATTGGTCATTTCAGCCTGCTTATCAGTTTCCTCCTCTGATTCTTCTTCCCAGAGTGATTTCCAAGATAAAGCAAGAGAAGTCATTTGTATTCCGGATTGCTCCAGTGTGGCCTCGCAGGATTTGGTATGCAGATCTAGTTCCGATGTCCAGATGCCCAGATGCCCTCCTTGGCCTCTTCCTCTGCGGTCAGATCTTCTGCCCCAATGTCCTTTTTTCCATCTGGATCTCAAGTCTCTAAACTTGATGGCATGGAAATTAAACACTTCTGAGACAGAATTTCAATCAGAGAAACCCCTTATTCAGGCTCATAACCCTGTTACTAGCAAGATCTATAACAAGGTCTGGAAGGCCTTTATTTATTGGTGCATAGATCATGTTTTTTTCTGACATTCTTTTTACAGGATGGTCTAGATAAGGGTCTATCTGCCAGTTCTCTGAAAGCGCAGATGTCAGTTCATTCATTTCTGTTCCACAGAAAGATTGCTAATCGTCCTGATGTTCATTGTTTTGTTCAGACTTTGTTTCGTTTTAAACCTATTATCAAGCCTATTTCTCCTCCATGAAATCTTAAATGGTAGGAGCCTGCAAAACCCTTAACACTAGGTTATGTCCAATTTATGCATAGGTTCAAACTACTTTTTGGAAAGTGTTGTTTCTTCTGGCTATATCCTCTGCTAGAAAAGTTTCTGATTGTCTGCTCTTTCTTGTGAGCCTCCTTATCTGATTTTTCATCAGGATAAGGCTGTTTTACAGACATCCATTTAATTTTTTACCTAAGGTTGTTGTTTCGTCAGAGAACATGGGCAGAGAGATTGTTGTTCCTTCTTTGTGTCCAAATCCTAAAAATGCTTCTGAAAGATCTTTGCATTCACTGGATGGTGTTAGGGCATTGAAGTATTATGTTGATGCTACTAAGGATTTAAACAAACTTCTAGTTTTGAGTTTTTTCAGGCCCTAGAAAAGATCAGAGGGCCTCTGCTATTTATTTAGCCTCTTGGTTAAAACTTTTGATTCACAAAGCTTATTTGGAGGAAGGTCAGCCATTACTGCTCATTCTAAGAGGTCAGTTGCCAGTTCTTGGGCTTTTAAGAATGAGGCATTAATTGACCAAATTTGCAAGGCAGCTACTTGGTCTTCTCTGCATACTTTTACTAAATTCTAGCATTTTTATGTTTTTGCTTCTACCTTTGGTAGAAAGGTTCTTCAGGCAGTTGTCTTAGTTTGATTGCTTTGCCTGTTTACTTTTTTAAGTGCTTTTTAAAATATATATATATATATATATTGGGGTTTTGGATTTGGAAAATGTTTTTAAATCCCTTGCTTGTTATTACTCGTGGACTCCGCAGCTTGGGTATTGGTTTCCATGAGTTATAGATTGTAGCCTCTCACCAACTGTATGAAAGAGAGCAAAATGTATGGTTACCTGATGATAAATTAATTTATTTCATGGTGATGAGAGTCCACGAGACCCCACCATATGTTTTCTAGGGTTAATTTCTTTTTGCCACATCTTTTTTCCCTGCTACGTTTTATGGCTCTTATTTGTTTTCTTACCTCACTTGCTTGGCTATACATTAGACTGAGGTATGTGTGAGGTGGGAGGGGTTTTATAGAGCTCTTGGGGTTTGAGAATCTGCTGCCTCCTAGTGGCAGAGGAGAGTAATCCCAATGAGTAATGCATTGTGGGCTCTCATTACCATGAAAGAAATTAATTTATCAGGAAAAGCATTTATTATTTTTTCTTACCAGCCAAAAAGCTTCATTCTCATAAACCAGTTGTGTAGAAACCTTCACTTGCTTTTATTTAATAAATAACTACCTTAGTTTAAATGCATATTAACATTATTTAACACCTTAACGTGAAAGTCATTCCTAGCATTGTACAAACGCTAGGATTGACTATTGAAACAAATAAAGGGGACTTTCATTCATGAAGTATAAGATATCTCATGTAGAAAGCTCCTTAATTTGTTTCAACCGATCGCCATTCTTAGCTGCTGCAGCAGCCCACGGCTAAAAAATTATTTTGCTAAGAGGTGACGTTTTCACCTCTTAGCCAATAGCTGTGCGGTAAATCCTGTTCCCATGGGTGCCAAGCCACATTTACCGAACGGCTATTGGCTAAGAGGTTAAAACGTCACCTCTTAGCAAAAAAAATTTTTAGCCGTGGGCTGCAGTAGCAGCTAAGAACGGCGATTGGTTTAAACAAATAAAGGAGCTTTCTACAAGTATCTTATATTTCATGAATGAAAGTCCCCTCCTCTTTATTTGTTTAAATAGTCAATCCTAGCGTTTGTACAACGCTAGGATTGACTTTCACTTTAATAGCTGTAGTGAGACATGTAGTAATTGCGCATCTTGTTGCAGTCGGCAAGACCCTGGCTATTACAAGGTTCAAAACCCCTTATAGGGACATTGTGGTCAAAACTGAAATGCACATAAGTTTATATTCAAATAGTAATTCACCTATTTCTTATACCTTTTACTATAAGTATTTTTGCCTATATATATATATATATATATATATATATATAAATATATATATATATATATATATATATATATATATCTGTTTAACTGTTATCCAAGAGCATAGCTAGATATTCTCAGTGCACTAGCATTTTAAATGCCACAGCTGCTCAGCCAGTGGGGCTTGTATCATGTTGGCAATTATGCAAATTAAATATGTACTAGATGATATAGGCAAGTGCTGGGTTAAAAATGCTGGTGCACGGAGAATACTCTTGAAACAGCTATAGGATTTACTAGAAGCATAAAAAATGTGTTTGTTTTTTTAAATTAAAATGTAACTGTGTGCTAGTCTAGTCACAAGCCTAGACGGTTTATGACATGCTAAGATAAACCTTCCTGCAAAAGACGCCTCCTCCTTGTAGCGCTCTGTCAGGAAGAAAGATAATGAGATAATGCACAAATGTAGTGTAACAAATAAAAGGTAAACCCCATTTAAATCGATAATTACATATTGCAATGTCCCATCCACAGCGCTTCAGTGCCCACAGGCTTTTAACCTCCCAGAATTCATTTCTTAGTTTTATGGTAGTGTTTGACCATACCTAAGTTTACTACTCAACTAAGGATACCAAGAAAACAAAGTAGATTTAATAGAAGTAAATTAGAGCATTATTGTGGGTTTTTTTTTAATATAGAATAAAAAAAATCCCTGAAAAATGTAATCTAAACAATGAATGTTTATTTTTTTCGTTACTGTCCCTTTTAATGTTGGTGTTTTGAGTATGTGTAGACAAAATATTTAATATTTGATTAAACATATTTACTCTAAATGTCATAATATAAATATTTACTAAAAATTGCAATTCCAATATTTGCATTTTACTTTTTAGAGATGTGGAAACAATGGGGTTTTAAAGGGTAAGAAATCAAAGGTGCAAGTTCTCCACATTCACTAAAAATACTGTGTACCAATTTTTCATTGCTAGAACAGCAAACTGTCTCTGCCATATCTGCACCTATACAATGTAATATAAATGATCATATCTTATATACACAATGAATGGGTCCATCTTAACCAAAAGGTAAATAGTGCCATGTTCTTATAAAGATACACATGCATGCACTTCTGAAGCTTGGCATAAAGAGAAATTAGCTTTTTTTTGCCCTAAAACGTTTGTGCTATTTAAAAATGCTTTGAATTATAACAGGGCTGTATTTAAAGGGACACTGAACCCAGATTTTTTCTTTCGTGATTCAGATAGAGTATCCAATTTTAAAGGGGCATTATACACTCATTTTTCTTTGCATAAATGTTTTGTAGATGATCTATTTATATAGCCCATAAAGTTTTTAAAAAAAATAAATGTATAGTTTTGCTTATTTTTAAATAACATTGCTCTGATTTTCAGACTCCTAACCAAGCCCCAACGTTTTATGTGAATACCGCCAGCTACCTTCTCCAGCTTGCTCCTGTTTGTGTAAAGGGTCTTTTCATATGCAAAAGAAGGGGGAGGGGGAGTGTCTTATTTCCCACTTGCAGTGGGCTTTCCAACTACCTTTTCAACAGAGCCAAACTGACAGCTTCTAAGTAAGTTTTTAAACAGTTTTATACTGGATTTTTATATCAGTATCTGTGCATCTTATTCTTTATAGTAGTGTCTATTACATGCAGTTATATGAAAATTAGTGTATACTGTCCCTTTAAGCAACTTTCTATTTTTCTCATATTATTAATTTTTCTTTGTTCTCTTGCTATCTTTCTTTATTTGAAAAAGAAGGCATCTAAGCTTTTTTTGGTTCAGCACTCTGGACAGCACTTTTTTATTGGTGGATGAATTTATCCACCAATCAGCAAGAAGAATCCAGGTTGTTCACCAAAAATGGGCCGGCATCTGAACTTACATTCTTGCATTTCAAAAGATACCAAAAGAATGAAGAAAATTTGATAATAGGAGTAAATTAGAAAGTTGCTTAAAATGTCATGCTCTATCTGAATCACAAAAGAAAACATTTGGGTACAGTGTCCATTTAAGTGATAAATGATTCATCCCATTAGCCCTTCTACTGATTTTATATACAGGTAGCCCTCAGTTTACGCCGGGGTTAGGTTCCAGAAGGAATGGTTGTAAATTGAAACCATTGTAAATTGAAACCCAGTTTATAATGTAAGTCAATGGGAAGTGAGGGAGATAGGTTCCAGGCCCCTCTCAAAATTGTCATAAGTAACTAACACCTAATAAATTATTTTTAAAGCTTTGAAATGAAGACTTTAAATGCTAGACAGCATTATAAACAGTATCAAATAATCACACAACACATAATATATAATTAAACTAAGTTAAATGAACAAAAACATTTGCTAAACAGCATTATAAACCTAATAAAATAATCACACAACACAGACTTCACTTGCATTTTTCTGCAAACAGTTCTTTCTATGCATTCCAATCTGTACTGAGTTATAGACAGGAAGATCTTGTTCCTTTGAAATCTGCTCGATAGCTCAGGTCTGGTTAAACTGATTAATTTCAGCTTGCTTGGCTTTGCTGCAACACAAGCGGACAGCTCCACCTACTGGCTATTTTAATAAATGCACTGCTTCTCAATGCTTTTCAATAGCAGTCACATGACTGGGAAAAAAAGGTTGTTATTCTGAAACGGTGTAAATTGAACCGTTGTAAAACGAGGGCCACCTGTAGTTATAATCCACTCCAATAAGACAGACAAATTGTATGTCTACCTTAAAATGATACTTAACCCAGTTTTTTCCTTTCATTATTCATATAGAGCATGCAATTTTAAGCAACTTTCTAATTTACTCCTATAATCAAAATGTATTCGTTCTCTTGCTATCTTTCTTTGAAAAGCAGAAATGTAAAGCACCCTGGATAGCGCTTACTTATTGGTGGCTACATTTAGTATCTGAAAATGAAATGGTACTCCCATAGTAGTAACATTACTAATTAGCTTACCTGCTTATGTACAACTGCTCAATAAGCGTTAAAAGGATGGAAATAAAAAAAATATTTTGTGATTTGGATAGTACATACAATTTTAATCAATTTTGCATCTTACTTTTTTATCATGTGCTTCATTATTTTACCTTTTGCTGAAGGAATATTGGCAGCTTGCTTAACATATCTATTAAAGGGACATGAAATCCAAAAATTTTATTTCATGATTCAGATAGAGAATACAATTTTAAACAACTTTCCAATTGACTTCTATTATTTAATTTGCTTCCTTCTCTCGTTATCATTTGCTGAAAGGTTTATCTAGGCAAGTTTATGAGCAGCAGAGAAACTAGGTTCTAGCTGTTGATTGGTGGCTGCATATATATTTTGAATGTGATTGGCTCACCCATGTGTTCAGTTAGAAACTAGTAGTGCATTGCTGCTCCTTCAACAAATTATACCAAGAGAATGAAACAGATTTGATGATAGACGTACATTAGAAAGTTGTTTAAAATTGTATTCTCTATCTGAATCATGAAAGAAAAATGTTGGGTTTCATGTACCTTTAAGCCAATCGCAACAGATAAATGTGTGCAGGTACCAATCACCACTTAGCACCCATTAGAATAGGATATTAGCATTTTTTTCCCCCCAACAAGAAATACTAAGTGATCAAAGCTCATTTTAAAATATTGAATGTAAAATATTAAACTTGCATGATTGATATAGAACATATCATTTTAAATTTTGACTTTCCAATCCCTTTAAGATACTTGTTCCAGTTTGAATGTTGCTCTTGACCAGTTTTGTGTCTTTGAGCATAATGTGCTGCTGGGAGCCTGACCTGTGACTTGTTACAAGGAGACAAAGGACAGGAGTGGTCTGGGTCTGACTATGACTGACTCAGTCACAGAAGTTCTGCACCAACTCAAGTGCTGCCTCGGTTTTTTTTATCTATTTGGTTCCATTACTGAGCTGGCCCTGTACATAACATAGGTTTTCTATATTTAGTACTTAACAAAATTTAGAATACATGATGCTAACATTTGGGATGAGACTGAGGTACTAAAATGTTACCATTGTGTTCTCTAATGTATATAGCGACAGATAAAATCTTGAGGACTTTGTGTGTAAAGAGAAGATAATAAGGCTCCTGTCCCTGCAAGTTTAACATGTTTGATTGGGTTGAGATTTTATCAGAAGTGACAGCTATTTTATATATAAAAATAAACCTACATGAGTAATTGCCCAGCCATTTTAATACTCTGTAGCTGGTCTAACAAGTAATTAGAAACACATTAGGGGAACAATTTTACAACACAATGTCCCTTTAAGTGTAGTATTACTAAATACCAATACCCTTTCTACTACATTTTGCTTAGAATGCTGAATTTTCTCATGTTTTGCGGCTCCTCTGCAAGCCCTGGAATGGGAAATAGATTGACTTGAGGACTCCGCATTGAATAATGAACACAGAGCGATGAAGCTCAAGAAATATGTTCACTAGTTTGTTGCTGTGATTTACAAGAGAAGAGGAAACTAAAATAAGGAAAATGAGAGAGTGCGCGCAGCTGTAGATTTAGCTGGTAACCTACTGTAATTAAAACCCAATTGCAACAATAGATTAGGTTGTCCAATTTTTACAGATATTTTCTTTTTCTAAGGTTTGCATTTTTAGAGGGTTTATATAGAAGATGGTCAAAACACAATCACCCCCAAAGAGAAAGACAATTGGTAGATTCCATTTAAAGAGTGCGTGTCCCGATAGTTGTATGCTGTGTTTCTCTCATGCACTAGCCTTTAGCTCCAAGTCACGCCCCTACATCTCACAATCGTTTCTCAATTTAGTTTTTTAAGGTGGAGTAGGCAAGTTATTGATCAGCTGATGAGCAAACGTGCATAATAATATTTATCACTGCCGCTTCACACCACCACTCTTGTTCAGTTTAGCGCATTCAATAGATTTGAGTTTTATTGCCAAGGACAGGCATGTGCATATTTAGGGTCAGTTAGAAATTCTATTGGACGAGTGCGCTCCATAATAAGCATAATAAAATAGAATAGGTAGGAAATATATAATCAGGGCCGTCTTTAATATTGATTGGACCCTGGGCAAAAATTTTCTTGGGCCCCCACCCCATGCAATTTTGCTCTCCACCCCAACATCCCAAACAACAACTAAATTAATTTTTTTTATTATTATTAGCCCAGCGGTGGATCATCCACTGCTGGGCTAATCATTTTAAAAAAAAAATGCAATATGTGAAACTGGACCTAAGCAGTACTAATAAGTAAATAAATACATAAATTCTTCCACTGTGGATTCATTTAATATTATTTTGAATGTGATTCTGGTGTGAGGTTAGCTGGTTAAAGAGATTTAGGGCAGCCAACAGGAGCAAAGCAAGGTAAAGGAGGAAGCATGGAGGTGCAGACAAATATAAGTTTACTGACTGGAACAGCAGAACTACTATGGGAAGCTGTAAAATCTGAGACAGAAAGAAAATAAAAACTATAAAAATAAACCTTTCATTAATGTGTGAAGTATCAGCATGACGCTATACATCAGCCACACCAGCACATGTCACTTCTTTGCTAGGAACAAGTTCCCTCTCACCCTGAACTAGACAATGCTGCATGGGGAGGGGCGTGTGTGCACTCACTTATTCTTCCCACTGACACCTTTCTACAAAGCACTATTCCCCTAACAAACTTCAGTTAGTTGATCTTAGGGCCACAGCAGAAAGAGCAGGGCTAAGGGGACCAGTAGACTGGATGCTGTCTTTCCAAGGCTGCATGGATACAGTGTGAGATGAGTCACACAGCCTCAAGACTGAAGAGAGCAGTGTGTGCAGCTGCACAGATGCTCAAATCCTCATGTGCCTGCCGCTCCAGCTTTCTGCTGCATGCGCCTACAGTCAGCCCTACCCAGAAACAATCCCCACCACCAGAGCAGTTACCTGGTAACAGTGGTAACCCCAGTAGGACCTTTTCTGATGCAGTGGGAAATGGCTGGATGCCGAGTTAGGGCTTTGCATTCAGTGCTGCACAGTGCAAATCTAAAACAGCACATGGCACTAGCTTGGCATGTCACATGACACCGGCACGGTCTGGCACAGTTTTTAAAAAAATATAAGCAGTGTACTTTTGACTGTGACAGTATTAGGACTGAATGTGTGTGTTCCCCATGTCACATCAGCAGTCTGGTATGAACCATAAAAAAAAAAAAAAAAAAAAGGACTCTTGGTACCCTCAACAGACAACAGCTGCCCCTTTTGCCCTGTGTTAAAGACGGTCCTGTATATAATCAGAACGCACCTGTCATGGTTAATTATATATTTCCTACCTATTCTCTGTTTGTTATTGTGTATTAATATTGTTTTTGCATTTTATTGTACCCTATTGTATCAATGCTATATTTTGTGGACCTAGGACATACTTGAAAACTAGAGAAATCTCAATGTATCCTTCCGTGTAAAACATTTTTTTATAAATAAAAATAAATAAAATGCCTTGCAGTATGTGATATATATATATATATATATACATAGTAGAAATAAGAAAGGCACTCTCCGTATTTTATAGTGAGATAACTTTAAATACCTGAGTAAAGTTATCTCACTATAAAATACGGAGAGTGCCTTTCTTATTTCTACTATGTATAATAATTGCTTAAAGAGCACCCCGGAGGCTGAATAAGAAGCAGTGAGTGTGGGATCCTGTCTGGTATATATATATATACACACAATCTATCTAAACTTATAAATTACAAATAATAACTTCCTGGACTCCCAATTGATTGTATTTTACACAACTTATGTCATTGCCCAGGCTATAGCAAGCAAAAATGCTGGAAGCCGTTCGCTAATCCACCTTAAGCAGATAAAGGTTCAGGGGCTATGAAAGCGGCGGGGCGTGGCTTTTGAGCTGTGAGAACAGAGGGCGTGATTAGGGGCGTGGTCTGGAGCCTTGTGCTGGTGCATGAGAGGTAGCTAGCTACAGGATCTACTAGTACAGCGGCTCTTTGCTCCGCTCTCCCGCAGTGTCGTTCATTCCTCCAGTGGAGCCGTGCTAGGGACTTGTTTAATTTGACGATCTCCTTGGCTCCGGAGCTCTCTCATCACCATGCTGCTCTCTGTCCCTTCTCTCCCCAGGCCAAAATCCTGAAAATGATGGAAGACAACAAGCAGCTGGCCCTAAGGATAGATGGGGCCATCCAGTCTGCTAGCCAAGAGGTGACCAACCTGCGGTCCGAACTGACCGCCACCAACAGGAGACTGGCCGAGCTCAACAGCACTGACCCGTCTGTCATGGAGAACAACCAGCACAACACGCAAGGTAAGCGGTGAGAGGCACGCTGGCTGGCTGCAGCTTTTTCATGCAAGAATGTTAATACACAGGTTGCTCCTGGTTATGCTTGTTGATGGGCACACACTGCTGAAATGATCCCCTGGGTAAACTTATGTGTTTTTTTTCATTTATGTTAATTTAATTGCAAGAAAATTAAATATATCAGCCCATCAAGCTGTGTGGGGACCACATGGATGTGCAACACTCTGCAGGTTTTTTTTTTTTCATTCACTAGTAGTGATTTTAACCTCTTTGCTACAGACCTGTCTGGCTGCTTCTTTTGCAAGAGGCCTGTAGTGAGTTGTAGTGACTTGTAGTTTATACAGAACTGTCTAACGTTAGTAAATAATGTTCATAATGATTGTGCTGTATTCCAGTGCACCTGGGTAGATGTGGACATTTGTATAATGGAATATCTCAAATTGTAAAGCTCCATTGTATGTAAAATGTGTGCAGGTGGGTCCATTCTACATATCTGTGCTGATATCACAGGTTCAAAACTTACATAGCACTGTGTATGTAATATATATATATATATATATATATATATATATATATATATATATATATATATATATATATATATATATATTACCTGACTGCATTCTTTGTTTGTAAACTGCAAGGCATCACATCAATGTACAACAATTTGCAATGTATTTTTTTGTTTGTGTGCTACTATGTCAGTTCTGCAGGCTTCACATCCAGGGTGTAAACCTTTCTGCTAGAGGGAGTTCCTGAGGTTTAGATTCCAAATATGTACACTTTATTTTTAATTGAATGCATTTAATTTGTTTAAATACATGCCAGTTACTATACAACAATGTACATACAAAACAGCAGAGATTGTCTAATTTTGAAATGTTTGAAGGGACCTCCTGCTCAGACTTTTATGAGTCTACAGGTCTGTGTTCTTTTCATTCATATTTTAGTCAAATCCCTCTGTACCTAAGCATTCTGAAACCAAATGTGCAAACACTTTGCAGAGATCTTTAAATGTTCTGGCATTTAGGGGCCTTACACAATTTATGTAAATATTTGACATTTTTGTTATGTTTGTAGCCTTTATTTAATTAAAGCATAAAAAAAAACAATGTGGAAATTTGTATATAAAAGGAAATAGATCATAAAGTGCAGATGTCCCTCCTCATGTCAAATGTTCATTCCTTGGCAGTCTTTTCCCACAGCTCTATTTGGCTTTTGTAAATCTGTCTGACGGTTGGAAGAAAGAACCCTGGTGTTTGTTTGAAATCAATTGTGACTGCCCTTAGTGATATGATGCTTGTCCAACAGGAAAGCATGGTTACTGTGTGTGGAAGAACGGATATTTAGATGGGTTTTAACCAAATACATACAGAAAGTTTTTCTTTTTTCTTTTTTTATATATATATATATATATATATATATATATATATATATATATATATATATATATATATATATATATATATATATATATATATATATATAAAAAAAGTAGTGGAGGTTTTCATAGCCTACAAAATACATAATTGATTTACATATATCAGAACCCTGTATGTGTAACAGGGTTATGTTTTTGTTGTTGTTAGGCTTTTTTTTTTTTTTTTTTTAATATTTTCATTTAATTTCAGATATGCTTTGAGTATTGAGTTAAAGGGATATAAACACAATTTTCTCCCATTCATGATACAGTATACAATTTTAAGAAACTTTCTAATTTTTCTTCATTCTCTTGGTATCATATATATTTTTTTTTTTTTTTTTTTAAATGTATAATTTTGCTTATTTTTAAATAACATTGCTCTGATTTTCAGATTCCTAACCAAGCCCCAAAGTTTTATTTGAATACCGTCAGCTACCTTCTCCAGCTAGCTCCTGTTTGTGTAAAGGGTATTTTCATATGCAAAAGAAGGGGGAGGGGGAGTGTCTTATTTGCCACTTGCAGTGGGCTTTCCAACTGCCTTTTCAACAGAGCTAAACTGAAAGCTTCTAAGTACGTTTTTTAAACCCTTTTATACTGGATTTTTATATCAATATCTGTGCATCTTATTCTTTATAGTAGTGTCTATTACATGCAGTTACATGAAAATGAGTGTATACTGTCCCTTTAAATCTTTCCTTTTTAAATAAAGAAACCAAGAAAAATGAACAGGAGTAAATTAGAAATTTGCCCCTTTCCCTTTTTAGTAAAACTATATATATATATATATATATATATATATATATATATATATATATATATATATATATATATATATATATATATATATATATATATATATATATATATATATATATATAATTTTTTTTTTTTTTTTTTTTTTTTTTTAAACTTGCTGATTAGTATGCAGGTTTTTATTCTCTCCTGACATTTTTTTTACTTGTCTATTTGCACTGTCTACCAATGTACTGTTGCGTACTGTTCTTCTATATTTCATAATCTGGCTTCTTGACAGTAAAGCACAATTTATTTATGCTGTTAGATATTAACATTCCCTTAGTAACCTGCAGTCAGACTGAAGGATTTATTGATGGATATTATCTAATGAGCTGATTGAACAGATTTCTATTAATCTGCAAATGTAATTACATTTTGTGTTTTGTGCCAGAACTCGTATGAAAGTCGGCAGGCTAATATGACTCCCTAGTTACTTAAAGGGACACTCAGGTCAAAATTAAACGTTAATGATTCAGATCATGCAATTTTAAACAACTTTCCAATTTACTTCCATTAGCAAAATGTGCACAGTCTTTTTATACGTATACTTTTTGAGTCACCAGCTCCTATGGAGCATGTGCAGAATATACGTATATGCATTTTTGATTGACTGATGGCTGTCACATGGTACAGGGGGAGTGGAAATATACATAACTGAAAATTTTCAGAAAAAAAATTATTACTCATTTAAAATTCAGAATAAGTGCAATTGCATTGTCTTTTTATCATGCATCTTTTGATTATGCAAATCTACTGTATTTACTGGTCCTTTAACCTACTATATTGTTAGATCTGATGTCTTTATATAAAAATGACTTTTCTGCACGTCTTCCTCTAGTTGAATGTAGTTTTGCATATCTAAAGTATAGTATGTGTTTACAAGATATTCATTTTTGTTTTCCACAATAACCTGGAGTAATTCTCAGCTGTGATTGTAGGAGTAAAATGTTAAGAGGCTAATAAACATAGGTATTTTAAATAACCAGACATACAGTATATATTCCTTTCTACTATCAATCTTGTTTGAGATAGATCTATATCTCTATCACACACACCATATTCCAGGGCTTGACAAACCCAGGAGCCAGGGAACCGCTGGCTCCTAACTTTTTGGGTAATTCTCCATATATCTATGTAAAACTACTACTGTCTGGCTCCTAAATATTCTTGCAGGCTCCTAATTTTTAAACTAATTTGTCTAGCACTGCCATATTCACACCTAAACTACCTAGTGTGCCCACTACTATGGCAAAGGATGCTGAATGACTAGAGGGGGTTGGTAAACACTAGTTCACAGAAAAGTAGATAACCGCATTAACCCAAGCCTCCCTGGGAGAAAGTGAAACAATCACAATTTCTGTTGTATTCTGCAGATAAGGCAGCAAAAATAAAAATGTATATTGCAATAATTTTATACTTTAGACAAAGAAACGTTTTAAATGCTGTTAAATTTTCTCTGCAGGGCGGAGCGTGCTTAAAAGCCATGGATGTTGCCCCTGCATGTGCATTCCTGCTTTACACCACCAAGGTTCATTATTTGAGTTGTGATGCCTAGCTGCTCTGTTCTACTGGCTTCCTTAACCCTTTAGCTGCCCAAATGCCAATAAGTTGTCTTATCTAACCTAATACAGCTTATTTTACATTGGTTTGTAGCCAGTATTTGATGTAAATCTAATACAAAGTGCTGTTTAACAATTACTTTTTCAATCTTCTAGACTGCAGATTAAAGTACCGACTCATTTTGGTACCCTGAAAGGTACATTAAACAAATGTGAATAACGCACAATGCTTTACGGAAATGTCATACATTTTAGATCTACAAACCATTTTGCAGTAGGAATGGAAGTTGTGCATTTTTTTATATAATGCTTGAAAATATTAAAGTGACGGTAAATCCTAGCATTTTTGAAATGCTAGGATTTACCATTGGCACAAATAAAGGGGACTTTCAGTCATGAAGTATAAAATACTTCATGCTTAAAGTTCCTTTGTTTGAAGTGTTCCCCGCGCTGTGCACCTCAGGCAGCCCACAGAAGAACGCTATTTTGCTGAGAGGTAATGTTTCCACCTCTTATCCAATAGCCATGCGGGCTATCCGGCTTGGTCTCGCCGCTATTTGCTAAGAGATGGAAACGTCACCTCTCGGCAAAATAGCGTTCTGTCGTGGGCTGCCTTTAGGAGTTCAGTGTGGCGAACGCTTCAAACAAATAAAGGAACTTTTTAGCATGAAGTATTTTATACTTCATGGCTGAAAGTCCCCTTTATTTGTGCCAATGGTAAATCCTAGGGTTTCACAAACGCTAGGATTTACCATCCCTTTGAGATTGAAGAAAAACATACATACAATGTAATTCAGCCAATAATCTTCCAGTCTACCTAGTTAGTCAATACAACTTGTAGTGCAGGAACACGGAGAACAGATGCAATCTTAAAGGACCAGTAAATATAGCAGATTTGCATAATCAACACATGCATACTAAAAATGCAATAGCACTTAGTCTGAACTTCACATGTGTAGTAGATTTATGTGCTCATAAGTTTACATACCCTGGCAGAATTTATGATTTCTTGGCCATTTTTCAGAGAATATGAATAACGCACAAACCTTTCTTTCACTCATGGTTTAGTGTTTGGCTGAAGCCATTTATTATCAATCAACTGTGTTTACTCTTTTTAAATTGTAATAACAACAGAAACTACCCAAATTACCCTGATTAAATGTTTACATACTCTGGTGATTTTTGGCCTGATAACATGCACACAAGTTGACACAAAGGGGTTTGCATGGCTATTAAATGTAACCATCCTCACCTGTGATCTGTTTGCTTGTAATTAGTGTGTGTATTAAAGGTCAATGAGTTTCTGGACTCCTGACAGACCCTTGCATCCTGTGCTACACTAACGTTTCTGGATTCTAAGTCATGGGGGAAAGCAAAAGAATTGTCAAAGGATCTGCGTGAAAAGGTAGTTGAACTGTATAAAACAGGAAAGGGATATAAAAAGATATCCAAGGAATTGAGAATTCCAATCAGCAGTGTTCAAACTCCTCATCAAGAAGTGGAAAATGAGGAGGGGTTCTGTTGAAACCAAACCACGGTCAGGTAGTCCTACTAAAATTTCAGCCGCAACTGCCAGCAGAATTGTTTGGGATGCAAAGAAAAACCCACAAATAACTTCAGGTGGAATACTGGACTCTCTGAAAACGTGGTGTGGCAGTTTCAAGATTCACAATAAGGAGGCACTTGAAGAAAGATGGGCTTGCATGGTCGAGTCGCCAGAAGAAAGCCATTACTACGCAAATGCCACAAAGTACCCCGCTTACAATATACCAAACCGCACAGAGACAAGCCTCAAACCTTCTGGCACAAAGTCATTTGGAGTGATGAGACCAAAATTTAGCTTTTTGGCCACAACCATACACGCTACATTTGAAGTCAACAAGGTCTATGATGGAAAGGTACACCATTCCTACTGTGAAACACGGAGGTGGATCGCTGATGTTTTGGGGATGTGTGAGCTACAAAGGAAATTTTGGTCAGAATTGATGGCAAGATGAAAGCAGTATGTTATCAAAAAATACTGGAGGACAATTTGCATTCATCAGCCCGGAAGCTGCGCCTGGGACATACTTGGACATTCCAACATGACAATGATCCTAAACACAAGGCCAAGTCGACCTGTCATTGGCTACATCAGAATACAGTGAAGGTTCTGGAGTGGCTATCTCAGTCTCCTGACCTTAATATCATTGAGCCACTCTGGGGAGATCTCAAACGTGCAGTTCATGCAAGACAGACCAATAATTTACAGGAACTGGAGTCTTTTTGCCAGGAAGAATGGGCAGGTTTACCATCTAAGAAGATAAAGAGCCTCATCCACAAATACCACAAAATACTTCAAGCTGTCATTGATGTTAATGGAGGCAACACACGGTATTAAGAACTGGGGTATGTAAACTTTTGATTAGGGTCATTTGGGTAGTTTCTGTTGTCATTATCTTTTTAAAAAGATTAAACACAGTTTGATAAATGGCTTCAGCCAAACACTAACCATGAGTGAAAAATGTTTTTGTGTTATCATTCATATTCTCTGAAAAATGGCCAAGAAATCATAAATTCTGCCAGGGTATGTAAACGTATGAGCACAACGGTGTATTTCCACTCCTCCTGTATCATGTGACAGCCGTCAGCCAATCACAAATGCATATAAGTATATTCTGTGAATTCTTGTACATGCTCAGTAGGAGCTGGTGCACATTTTGTTAGTCAACCCTAGCGTTTGTGAAACAGAATAACATACTTCATGCAGAAAGCTTCTTTATTTGTTTTAAGCGACCGCTGCTCTAAGCTGCTAAGGCAACCCACGACAGATCACTGTTTTGCTAAGGGGTGATGTTTCCACCTCTTAGCCAATAACTGTGTGGTAAATCCGGCTCCCAAGGGCGCCAAACTGGATTCAGCACACTGTTATTGGTTAAGAGGTGAAAATGTCACCTCTCTAGTAAAACGGCAATCTGCCGTGGGCTTCCTTAGCAGCTCAGAGCGGCGTTCGCTTGAAACAAAGGAGCTTTCTGCATTAGTGTGTTTATATTTCATGAATAAAAGTCCCCTTTTTTATTCGTTTCAATAGTCCTAACGTTTCACAAACGTTAGGGTTGACTTTCACTTTAACAAAATGTGCACCAGGTCCTACTGAGCATTTAGGGTAGACTTTGCCTTTAATGGAAGTAAATTGCAAAGTTGCTTAAAATTGAATGTTTTATCTGAATCATGAAAGTTTTTAATTTTGACTTGAGTGTCCCTTCAAAGTAGTCAGTGCTATGGATGTATTTGAAAAATTAGTGAGCTTAAAGGTGTAATAACTGAAATTATAAACATTCATGTGACAGTTCCCACCTCCCTTTTTACCGTATTTGTTTTGTTTCATTTCTCTGCTGCCTTTTTATACTGTTCAGATGCTTTTGAACATGGTTAAAGTGGAACAGATGGTTAAGACAAAGAATAATGTTGCTTTGGCAGTAAATCCTTACTTAGTAAATAGAAAACAATAAAAATGTTATTAAATAACTTTTCTTTGTATAAAACGGATTGTGTACTTCAGTTGCTACATTGTGTGATCATTTTAATGTCATGAAAGTTTTATTTCAAACGTGAGGAGCCACACAAGTATTTGTAAATAAGATATGTAGAGTAATTATAAAGAAGAAGAAAAAAAATTGAGCCAGGGGTATAATTTCTTAGGGATACTGTTTCTTGTGATTTGCTAAGCCTTGATATTTTATTGTGTTTGTTTTTTTGTTTTTTATGGGGGGGGGGGGAGGGGGGAGAAGCATACTTGCTTATTGACGTTAAGGGACACTACATTCAAAATTAAACTTTCATGATTTAGATAATATGCTATTTTAAGAGACTTGTGATAGGATTATTAAAAACCGGGCAAATTCATCGAAATGGACCTTTACTTTAAACATGTGCAGGAGTTATTTGTATGCATATGTGTCTGTGATAGGCTGATGGCTGTCACATGATGCAATGAGCCAACACATGTCAATTTTGAAATTTTGTTTGAAAAATATTTATAGTAGGTGGTGTTGCATTCATTTTATTATGCACTTGTTGATTATGCGATTCTACTGCATTCAATGGTCCTTTTGAACGGATATGATGTTGAAACAGATTTCCTATGCCAGGGCTCGACAAACCTGGGAGCCACTGGCTCCTATAATTTTACCCCTGGCTCCTAACTTTTTGGGTTATTCATATATCTATATACAAATTCAACTGTGTGGCTCCTAAAAATATGCCTGGCTCCCAAATATTCTTACTGGCTCCTAAATTTTAAACAGATTTGTCAAGCACTGATATGCCATTATCTTCTTTTTACAAATTATTTTATATGTTAAAATTTCCCCCCGAAATTGAACCCCAGAGCGTACCTGCTGTATACAATGACCTATCCATGATATAATTATATACAAACTATCTAATGATAAATACTATTAATGGTAAAGACAAAAAGGTCACTGGAAAGTAACAAAAACAAAGTACTTAAAGGGACATTGTACACTAGCTTTTTTTTTTTTTTTTTGCATAATTTTTTTTTTTTTTTTTGTAGCTGATCCATTTATATAGCCCATCTGGGAGTGTTTTAGTAAAAATGGTTTGCTTATCTTTAAATAACATTGTGCTGATTTTCAGACTCCAAACCAAGCCCCATAGTTTTATATGTATAGTGATGTCTAAAGACTCTGTATAATGGGTCTTTCCAAATGCAAGGGGGGTCTGCTCTTCTTGCTTGCTCAGTTGGGTGTCCCAGCCTAATCTAATCAACAGTGCTAAATTGGATTTTTAAAAAAAAAAAAAAAAAAAAAAAAAAGGTTTTATACTGGATTTTTAAATCTGTATCTGTGTGCATATTCTTTATAGTAGTCTATTACATGCAGTTATATGAAAATTGGTGTATACTGTCCCTTTAAGGTACGTAAAAGCCTTGTTAAAGGGACACTGAACCCAATTTTTTTCTTCTTCCGTGATTCAGATAGAGCATGCAACTTTTTAATTTACTCCTATTATCGATATTCTTCGTTCTCTTGCTATCTTTATTTGAAAAATAAGTCATCTAAGCTTTATTTTGGTTCAGTACTCTGGACAGCATTTTTTTATTGGTGGATGAATTTATCCACCAATCAGCAAGGACAACCCAGGTTGTTAACCAAAAATGGGCTGGCATCTAAACTTAAATTCTAGCATTTCAAATAAAGATACCAAGAGAATAAAGAAAATTTGATAATAGGACTACATTAGAAAGTTGCTTAAAATTGCATGCTCTATCTTAATCACGAAAGAAAAAATTTGAGTTCAGTGTCCCTTTAACTGCAAAGGCTTTTCTGTAGTCTTGTAATACATTCTTTTAAGCCTAGTGTGAAAAGAATTCTGAATACATTCAGGGAACATGAGTCAAAATTAAACACCGTAAATGACTCTGAGCACACAATTTTAACAGATTTAAAGGGACTTAAAACCTAAATCTTTTCTCCCATGATTCAAACAGAGCATATAATTTTTTTAAACAACTCTCCAATTTACTTTTATGATAAGATTAGCTTCATTCTGTTGGTAGGCTTTTGTTGAAGGAGCAGCAATGCACTGCTAGGGACTAGCTGAACATATTGGGTTAGCCAACAAGAAGTAGCACATATGTGTAGCCTCCAATCTGCAGCTAGCTCCCAGTAATGCATTACTGCTCCTGTGTCTACCTAGTTATGCTTTTCAAAAAAGGATAACCAGGAATGAAGCAAATTAGGTAAATTTAATTTAAAGCATTTTAAACCACTCTCCATCTGACTCCAAAGAAAATGTGGGTTTTGTTTGTGTAAGTTTTACTTTTATCGAATATTTACTTCTTTTGGTATCCTTTTGTTGAAAAGTATACCTGGGTAGGCTCGGGAGCAGCAACAAACTACTATGGAGATCTACCTGGTGATTGGTGGCTGTGCAGAAATATATATATTCTCTATCTCAGATCTGTGATGTAAAAAAAATGAGACAAAGATAAATCATTTCAGAACTTTTTCCACCTTTAATGTGACCTATAAACTGTACAACTCAATTGAAAACAAACTGAAATCTTTTAGGTAAAGGGAAATAAAATTAAAAATCTAAAATTAATATGGTTGCGTAAGTGTGAACACCCTTAAACTAATACTTTGTTGGAGCACCTTTTGATTTTATTACAGCACTCAGTCTTTTTGGGTATGAGTTTTTCAGCATGGCACATCTTGATTTGGCAAGATTTGCCCACTTAACTTTGCAAAAACACTCTAAATCAGAAGTCTCTAAGTCAGAAAGTGAGGTCATCTCCTGTGCATAGCCCTCTTCAGATCACCCCACAGATTTTGAATTGGATTCAGGTCTAGGCTCTGGCTGAGCCATCCCAAAACTTTAATCTTCTTCTGGTGAAGCCATTCCTTTGTTGATTTGGATGTATGCTTTGGGTCGTTGTCATGCTGAAAGATGAAGTTCCTCTTCATGTTCAGCTTTCTAGCAGAAGCCTGAAGGTTTTGTGCCAATATTGTCTGGTATTTGGAACTGTTCATTATTCCCTCTACCTTGACTAAGGCCCCTGTTCCAGCTGAAGAAAAACAGCCCCAAAGCATGATGCCGACACCACCATGCTTCACTGTGGGTATGGTGTTCTTTTGGTGATATGCAGTGTTGTTTTTGTGCCAAACATATCTCTTGGAATTATGGCCAAAAAGTATAACTTTGGTTTCATCAGACCAGAACACCTTTTGCAATATGCTTTTGGGAAACTTCAGATGTGTTTTTGCATAATTTAGCCAGGCTTGGGTGCTTTTTTTTTTTTGTTTGGTTTGTTTGTTTGTTAGAAAAGGCTTCCGTCTTGACACTTTACCACATAGCCCAGACATATGAAGAATACCGGCGATTGTTGTCACATGTACCACACAGCCAGTACTTGCCAGATATTCCTGCAACTCCTTTAATGTTGCTGTAGGCCTCTTGGCAGCCTCCCAGACCAGTTTTCTTGTCATCAATTTTTGTAATGTCACTGTTGCATCATATTTTCTCCACTTGACTGTGTTCACTGTGTTCCATGGTATATCTAATGCCTTGGAAATTCTTTTGTACCCTTCTCCTGTCCGATACCTTTTAACAATGAGATCCCTCTGATACTTTAGAAGCTCTATGCGGACCATGGCTTTTGCTTTAGGATGCGACTAACAAAATGTCAGGAAAAACCTACTAGAACAGATGAACTTTATTTGGGGTTAATAAGAGGCACTTTAAATGACAGGTGTGTACTGACTCCTATTTAACAGGATTTTTAATGTGATTGCTTAATTCTGAATACAACTACATCCCCAGTTATAAAAGGGTGTTCACACTTATGCAACCATATTATTTTAGTTTTTTTATTTCCCTTTACCTAAAAGATTTCAGTTTGTTTTTCAATTGAGTTGTACATTTTATAGGTCACATTTAAAGGTGGAAAAAGTTCTGAAATTATTTATCTTTGTCTCATTTTTTTTTACATCGCAGAAACCTAACATTTTAACAGGGGTGTGTAGACTTATATCCACTGAGTGGATATAAATAGTCTACACACCCATGTTGAAAAAAAAAATATCTGGCTGTGTAGTACATGTGACAATAATCTCCCGTATTCATGTTTGGGCTTTGGGGTAGACGGCAAGACGGAAGAAAAAACATCCAAGCCCAGCTAAATTGAGCAAAAACACATCTGAAGTCTCCCAAAAGCATGTGAGAAAAGGTGTTATGGTCTGATGAAACCAAGGTTGAACTTTTTGGCAATAATTCCAAAAGATATGTTTGGTGCAAAAACAACACTGCACATCACCAAAAGAACACCATACCCACAGTGAAGCATGGTGGTGGCTGTTTTTCTTCAGCTGGAACTGGGACCTTAGTCAAGGTAGAGGGAATTATGAACAGTTCCAAACACCAGTCAATATTGGCAGAAAACCTTCAGGCTTTTGCTAGAAAGCTTGAACATGAAGAGGAACTTCATCTTTCAGCATAACGACCCAAAGCATACATCCAAATCAACAAAGGAATGGCTTCACCAGAAGAAGATTAACGTTTTGGAATGGCCCAGCCAGAACCCAGACATGAATCCAAACGAAAATCTGTGGGGTGATCTGAAGAGGGCTGTGCACAGTAGATGCCTTCGCAATCTGACAGATTTGGAGTGTTTTTGCAAAGAAGAGTGGGCAAATCTTGCCAAGTCAAGATGTGCCATGCTGATAGACTCATACCCAAACAGAGTGCTGTAATAAAATCAAAAGTTGCTTCAACAAAGTATTAGTTTGCAACCATATTTTGACTTCCCTTTACCTAAAAGATTTGTTTGTTTTCCAATTGAGTTGCATAGTTTATAGGTCACATTAAAGGTGGAAAAAGTACTGAAATGATTTATCTTTGTTTAATTTTTTTTTTTTACATCACAAAAACCTGCCATTTTAACAGGGGTGTGTAGACTATGTATGTATGTATACACAAAACACGGAAGGGAACTGCACTCTCATACCGGACCGGGTACACAAATTTTCACCCAGGGCTGAGTATGTTGCAGGGTCATGGGATGTGGTATGAGAGTGCAGTTCCCTTCCGTGTTTTGTATATGTCTAGGGTGATTACATATTCCTGTGCACCCTTCCCTTGTTTTCAGTTTGTTTGGATTTGAAAGCTTGCATTGTGTGGCTGTTTTAGGGTCTCTGGTATTGGAAAGGACCTTGACGTGGTACCTGAGCTTGTCCCATTTGGCCAGATGCGGTGACTAACCTTTCCATTTTTGCTTTTAAATCTTAGCTAAGAGCTTGTAAATGAGTGCTGGGTTTTCTCTGTGTGTTTTTTATTTATATATATATATATATATATTTTGCAGAATTATTAGGCAAGTTGTATTTTTGAGGATTAATTTTATTATTGAACAACAACCATGTTCTCAATGAACCCAAAAAACGAATTAATATCAAAGCTGAATAGTTTTGGAAGTAGTTTTTAGTTTGTTTTTAGTTATAGCTATTTTAGGGGGATATATGTGTGTGCAGGTGACTATTACTGTGCATAATTATTAGGCAACTTAACAAAAAACAAATATATACCCATTTCAATTATTTATTTTTACCAGTGAAACCAATATAACATCTCAACATTCACAAATATACATTTCTGACATTCAAAAACAAAACAAATCAGTGACCAATATAGCCACCTTTCTTTGCAAGGACACTCAAAAGCCTGCCATCCATGGATTCTGTCAGTGTTTTGATCTGTTCACCATCAACATTGCGTGCAGCAGCAACCACAGCCTCCCAGACACTGTTCAGAGAGGTGTACTGTTTTCCCTCCTTGTAAATCTCACATTTGATGATGGACCACAGGTTCTCAATGGGGTTCAGATCAGGTGAACAAGGAGGCCATGTCATTAGATTTTCTTCTTTTATACCCTTTCTTGCCAGCCACGCTGTGGAGTACTTGGACGCGTGTGATGGAGCATTGTTCTGCATGAAAATCATGTTTTTCTTGAAGGATGCAGACTTCTTCCTGTACCACTGCTTGAAGAAGGTGTCTTCCAGAAACTGGCAGTAGGACTGGGAGTTGAGCTTGACTCCATCCTCAACCCGAAAAGGCCCCACAAGCTCATCTTTGATACCAGCCCAAACCAGTACTCCACCTCCACCTTGCTGGCGTCTGAGTCGGACTGGAGCTCTCTGCCCTTTACCAATCCAGCCACGGGCCCATCCATCTGGCCCATCAAGACTCACTCTCATTTCATCAGTCCATAAAACCTTAGAAAAATCAGTCTTGAGATATTTCTTGGCCCAGTCTTGACGTTTCAGCTTGTGTGTCTTGTTCAGTGGTGGTCGTCTTTCAGCCTTTCTTACCTTGGCCATGTCTCTGAGTATTGCACACCTTGTGCTTTTGGGCACTCCAGTGATGTTGCAGCTCTGAAATATGGCCAAACTGGTGGCAAGTGGCATCTTGGCAGCTGCACGCTTGACTTTTCTCAGTTCATGGGCAGTTATTTTGCGCCTTGGTTTTTCAACATGCTTCTTGCGACCCTGTTGACTATTTTGAATGAAACGCTTGATTGTTCGATGATCACGCTTCAGAAGCTTTGCAATTTTAAGAGTGCTGCATCCCTCTGCAAGATATCTCACTATTTTTTACTTTTCTGAGCCTGTCAAGTCCTTCTTTTAAACCATTTTGCCAAAGGAAAGGAAGTTGCCTAATAATTATGCACACCTGATATAGGGTGTTGATGTCATTAGACCACACCCCTTCTCATTACAGAGATGCACATTACCTAATATGCTTAATTGGTAGTAGGCTTTCGAGCCTATACAGCTTGGAGTAAGACAACATGCATAAAGAGGATGATGTGGTCAAAATACTCATTTGCCTAATAATTCTGCACTCCATGTATATGTGTATATATATATATATATATATATATATATATATATATATATATATATATATATATATATATATTACACACACTTGAAACAAGCTGTAAATGTTCTTGTTTCAGATAGAACAACATTACAATTTACTCTTATTCTCAAATATTTGTACTTGGTAATATGGTTATTCCCAAGTATATAAAGGATAAAATCACTTGAAGTACAGTTTAGTAACCCCCCCCCCCCCCCCTCCATGCTATGAATAAATGTCTGGAAAAAATAAATCTGTAATTTTCACAAGTATTTGTATTTTAACACTGGGTATATTTACAATGTTACAGCACATGATATTACTATTTTGTTAATAGCTTCTGACCAAAAATGATCGTTGTGGCCAAGACTACTAAAGTAAGAAAACTATTTACCTGCATGCTCTACAGGTCACTGACTCCATAGGATACAGAACACTACAGCTGTAGTGTTCTATGCCATCATATCGGTAATTTTATATTAAAAGGTTGCTTTCAATCTCATTAACCTACTGGTTTGTTGTATTATAATCTTAAAGAGCCATTCTCAGTCATTATAGGGACATTAAACGCAATATCTGCCATGCATATATAAGCACGTTAAAAGTAGTTGTGTGCTAGCAATGACCATTTATTGTTTTTATTATGGAATGAGAAGCAAGATCACAGCTGGGAAAAGATAAAAGGACATGGAACCCATTTGTTTCCCCCTTGAATTATTCAGATATAGCATGTGCTTTTAAATGACTTTCCAATTTACTTTTTATGTCATTTTGATTTTGTTTTTTTGGTATCCATTGTTGAAAAGGATACTTAAAGGGACACTGAACCCAAATGTTTTCTTTTGTAATTCAGAAAGAGCATGCAATTTTAAGCAACTTTCTAATTTACTCCTATTATCGATTTTTCTTCGTTCTCTTGCTATCATTATTTGAAAAAGAAGGCATCTGAGTTTTTTTTTTTTTTTTTTTTGCTTCAGTACTCTGGACAGCACTTTTTTATTGGTGGATGAATTTATCCACCAATCAGCAAGGACAACCCAGGTTGTTCACCAAAAATGGGCCGGCATCTAAACTTACATTCTTACATTTCAAATAAAGATGCCAAGAGAATGAAGAAAATTTGATAATAGGAGTAAATTAGAAAGTTGCTTAAAATTTCATGCTCAATCTGAATCACAAAAGAAAATTTTTGGGTACAGTGTTCCTTTAAGCAGGTTAAGGAGCTGCTGATTGGTTGCTGCACATATGTCTCATGTTGTCTCACCCAATGCATTCAACTAGCTACTAATAGTGCATTGCTGCTTCAACAAAGGATACAAAGAGAAAGAAGCAAATGAGATAATTGAAGTAAAATGGAAAGTTGTTTAAAATGTGTATGCTTTGTTGAATCGTGAATGAAAAACATTTAAAGGGACAAACTTGGTGATACTACTTAGTTGCTGCTATGTTATTTTTTCCTACTGTGGCTCTTTGAAAATGAGAAGCTTCAGCAACTTGAACATGTTAAGGGTTAATAAGAACGGCTCCATACTAGGACCTCCAGTTTGGAGCTCACATTTTCTTTGCACCATGTGACACTTTTACAGCTGTATCGTGCACTCAGTCTCAGCACTTTGAAGATAGCTATTGTCACAGATGTAAAAAAACAGCATGGTGAGTAGTAACTGTTGTTGTAGTTGTGCCCAACAGTTTAATGACTCTTCAATATCTTCTGACCGTCGGAATTAGTGCCCCCCCACTGCCATCATAGAGCTAGGTGGGGATTCAGATCATTGACCTTACAACATACTGCACAGTGTTTGCTTGATAAGTACAGGGGTTCATTCATATATCTCCCATATATCTCCCTTATTAACCGCAGCAGATTAGGTGATGTAGATCAGTGTTTTTCAACCAGTGTGCCGCGGCACACTAGTGTGCCGTGAGAGATCCTCAGGTGTGCCGCGGCAGACTGACAACAGTGTGACATATTTTTTAAATTTTGCTTGTTTTTTATTCTGGGACATTTTTTTTTTTTATTTTTTATTTTGGGTGAGATGATGACTGAGGGTAACTGCGCAGCGGCACTCGCCTCCCCGACCCATGTTCACACTTGGAAGGACCCCCACCCATCACAACACGTGCCTAGTGCTGGCTCTACACGCAGCACCATGCAACATTTAGTTTGTAGGAGGCATGACAGCACAGTACAGTGTGTGTGTGTATATATATATATATATATATATATATATATATATATATATATATATATATATATATATATATATATATATATATATATATATATATATATATATATATATTGTGTGTGTATATACATACATACACATATATATATATATATATATATATATTGTGTGTGTATATACATACATACATTCATTATTAGGCTACAATGTGTGATTTTGTAGATAATACTAAGGGGTTTTTCAAGGGGTTGTGTCTCTAATCTGAAAAATACAAATGTTGCCAAGAAGTCAAGTTTGAATTCCTTAAATGTATTCATTTTGTAAGCAGATCATTTGTAATACAGTGCTGGGTTATGGTTATCTGCACAGTGCTTTGGCAACAAGCACATAAGTAGGTTTCTGTTCATTCTAATGGCCTTTGGGTGTATAGTCCCCAGCTATTCCAAATGAAGCTTTTTAAAACCTTCCAGCTCTTCATGTATCCCAAGAGCAAGGAAATAATTGCTTTATTTTAGAACTTCATTTTTTTTGTTACTGATAGCCCTCGTCTGGTTCCCTAAAATAAAGCCTACTCCCTTTTTTTTATTTTTTTATTTATTTACTGTGACCAAAATCTATGCATGTCGTATTCGCATATTCGGATGCTAAATATGAAAAATTAGACATTGGACTATATTATCACTAATGCATTGCTGATCAGCAGTAACTGCTGATCACTCCACAAATCTGATATTGCTGCTACTGGTTCATATATAGTGTTTTCTTTTGTGTTGTGATGTAAGAGTTAATGTTCCTCAAATTGAAGGGATTAGTGAGGAAAATGTGGTGTATATAATTACTGAAGTGTGCTCTTTGGTTACCAGGAGTAAGCCACAGAATGACAAAAAGGGAATTCATTTATCTGTTAGCTGTTATGTTGATAGCGCTGTTTGTTTTGTGGTAGAATTTCCCTTTAAGATTGTGAGGGTGGCAAAAATAAACTGGGGGATTTTTTGATTTTTAATGTTATAAATACAGACTTATTCACATATACTATAACTGCGGCTCCTGATCACAGATCTTTTACTAGATGTGTCATAGCAAATGGCAATATATTGCAAAATGTTTCCATTCCAAACTGAAATGTACCCAAGCACATTTCCGTTCTGATGATTGTATCCCTTTAAGAAAGAACAATAACGTTTCTGTGACAATGTTTTAATAAAGTCCTATCATCTCAGGCTTAACCTGCCAATTCTTTGTCCGGATCAATCTTTATACATTGACAAGTCCCTAGTTACAAAATCATTTCATATAATTGGTATCTGCATTGCTATTGTGAAGGGCTGAGAGTCCAATTGCCTGCCTGGCAGCTTTAGCATGAATGCTATTTTCCTTGTTGAATAGAATTTAATGATTTTTATGAGTCACAGAACAGGTTTCTGGTTTTGGATAAACAATGAAAAATGATTGCGTTTTATGAATGCAATTACTCAGTGGGGGATTGACTGAAGCTCGGGGGCAGGCCATGTCTGCTGCTGGGTTACAGAACTTTTCATCAGAAACTTATAATTATTCTGTATTTTATTTACTCTGATATTTACATTGCAGCTAAATCCTAGCACGGATATCAATGTTTAAAGCGACACTAAAGTCAAAATTAAACTTTCATGATTCAGATAGAGCATGGAGTTTTAAGAAACCACAATTTTACTTCCGATGTCAAATTATGCACAGTTTTTTTTTATTAAAAAGGGCAATTTGTAATTTTAAATTGCAGTTTTGGCTTGTTGAAACCACCACCCATGCTAGGGAAAAAGGTGTAGGATTTATAGAAATAAATAAACAAGATGCAGCAATCCAGTGGGGATGGGAAAGATAAGTACTAAAAATTTGACTTTTCTAAATATTGTTAAAAAATTAATGGGCTGGCATCTAAACTTACATTCTTGCTTTTCAAATAAAGATAACAGGGGATAGACAAAAAATTAATAGGAGTAAATGATAAAGTTGCTTAAATTTGCATGCTCTATCCGAATCGCTAAAGAAAAAAAATTGGGTTCAGTGTCCCTTTTTAACCCCTTAAAGGGCCATTATACACATTTTTTCTATGTATAAATGTTTTGTAGATTACCTATTTATAAAGCCCATAAAGTTTGTTTTTATTAAAAATGTATAATTTTGCTTTTTAAATAACATTGCTCTGATTTTCAGACTCCTAACCAAGCCCCAAAGTTTTATTTGAATACCGTCGGCTACCTTCTCCAGCTTGCTCCTGTTTGTGTAAAGGGTCTTTTCATATGCAAAAGAAGGGGGAGGGGGAAGTGTCTTATTTGCCACTTGCAGTGGGCTTTCCAGCTGCCTTTTCAACAGAGCTAAACTGAAAGCTTCTAAGTACGTTTTTAAACCATTTTATACTGGATTTTTATATCAGTATCTGCATCTTATTCTTTATAGTAGTGTCTATTACATGCAGTTATATGAAAATGAGTGTATACTGTCCCTTTAAGGACCGACGACGTACAGGGTACGTCCTACAAAAAAGGTCCTTAATGACCAAGGACGTACCCTGTGTATCATTGGTGTTTGAAAACTATCCTGATCGCTTCCAGCCACTTTAATGTTATTGCAGTGATGCCTCAATATTGAGGCATCCTGCAATAACTTTCTAGCAGTCCTCTCTGCATCGGACATCGATGGTCGTGATCGTTGGTGGGTGGGAGCTGAGGCAGGTGGGCAGCCATTGGTGAAGGAGGGGGCAGGTGCACGCATGGGTGGGAACCCTACACTATGGCACAAATGTTTAATAAGGTGGGAGAAAGGACTGGGGAGGGTGGAAATTTTCAGGTAAGGGGGGCAGTTACACTACAGAAAATATTGAGTAATTTTTTAATAAAACATAATTTTTATTTTTTAATTTTATTTTAAACAGGGTACTGGTTTTTTTAAAAAACCCAAAATACTTATTTTAGTACTGGTAGACTTTCTGCCAGTACTTAAGATGGCGGGGACAATTGTGAGGTGGGGGAGGGAAGAGCTGTTTGGGAGGGATCAGAGGGTGTGATGTGTCAGTTGGGGGGCTGATCTCTACACGCAAGCTACCTGATTAACCCCATCACTTCTAGACATAATACAAGTGTGATGCGCAGCAGCATTTAGCCGCCTTCTTATTACCAAAAAGCAACGCCATATGTCTATTTCTGAACAAAGGGGATCCCAGAGAAACATTTACAACCATTTGTGCCATAATTGCGCAAGCTGTTTGTAATTTCAGTGAGAAACCTAAAATTTGTGACAGTAAAGGATTTTTTTTTTTATTTTTTTATTTGATCGCATTTGGCGGTGAAATGGTGGCATGAAATATACCAAAATGGGCCTAGATCAATACTTTGGGTTGTCTTCTAAAAAAAAAAAAATATATACATATCAAGGGATATTCAGGGATTCCTGAAAGAAATTGGTGTTCCAATGTAACTATCGCTAAGTTTGAGAAAAAGTGGTTTGGAAATAGCAAAGTGCTACTTGTATTTATTGCCCTATAACTTGCAAAGAACATGTAAACATTGGGTATTTCTAAACTCAGGACAAAATTTAGAAACTATTTAGCATGGGTGTTTTTGGTGGTTGTAGATGTGTAACAGATTGTGGGGGTAATTTTTTTCCTCATTTTTATAAAAAAAAAAAAAGTTTTTATAGTAAATTATAAGCTATGATGAAAATAATGGTATCTTTAGAAAGTCCATTTAATGGCGAGAAAAATGGTATATATGTGTGGGTACAGTAAATGAGTAAGAGGAAAATTGCAGCTAAACACTAATATAAAAAATAGCCTTGGTCCCAAACGGTCAGAAAATGGAAAAGTGCTGTGGTCCTTAAGGGGTTAAGGAGACCTTTGGTTATAGAGAGATAAAATAAGTATGTTACCAGCTATTATGTACAAAAATAAACCTGTAGGAGCATTTTCCATACATTTTAATACTCTGCAGTCACTGGAAACAGATGGGTAAATCAATCTTACAGTACACTGGTCCTTCAAGTAGTTTTCAGTGCTGCTCTCACACAAGAATCGAACAGTCACTTGTTTTGCTTGGAAATTATACCTGTAGGCTATCACACCCAGCAGGCATATTCATACTTGAAACAAAATTTGAAAACACATTTTCATCCAGATTGAGAATTATTTACTAACAGTCAACTGTATTGACACATACCTTTTTTTTATGATATTTATTGATTTTTCTGTCCTGAGTGTTTATTTAAAAAAAGTAAATCTCTTTATGGCTGTAATATATTGGTTTTTATTTTTTGATATATATGTATGTGCAATTACTTTTATAACATATTATTCCATTGTTATTTAAATTGTTTTATTTGCCCATTGCAGTGTTATGGCTATGTTTAACCTTTTAAAGTTGTTATGCCGTTCTATTCCGTCACAATTAGACTGGGCTTTAAAGCCGTTATGACGGAATAGAATGTCATATCTAGCGGCTGTCCTGAAGCCGCCTGTACTGTCAAGATTTGATCGCGGTCTGGGGGGCGTTCCTAGGGTTGTAGCGACGCCCCCCAGACGCGATCCAATAATTGAAATCTCGTTATCGTATGCATGATCGCTTGGTTTCAATTTGTCTACATCGGAACAGTTTCGATGTAGGCACTTTAGCCCTGACACTTTCCAATTTACTCTTTTTCTTCATTCTCTTGCTATCTTTATTTGAAAAAGCAGGAATCTAAGCTAAGGAGCCGTCCCATTTTTGGTTCAGAACCCTGGTTAGCGTTAGCTGATTGGTGACTACACGAAATTGCATGCTCTCTGAATCATGGGTTTGCTATCCCTTTAAACTAGTGATTTGAAACCTAGTTTAAAGTGACATACTAAGGCAGTGATGGCGAACCTTGGCACTCCAGTGGTTTCTGAACTACATTTCCCATGATGCTCGACTGGACTTCAGACTGCCTAAGCATAATGGGAAATGTAGTTCTTAAACATTTGGAGTGCCAAGGTTTGCCATCACTGTACCAGGGCAACAGTAAAATCATCCAATGCACTACAGCATTTTATTATTGCAGTAGTAATGTACTTCTATGACTATGTGTTAACTCAAGCAAAGGGGCAGCAATGCGAGAGACCACAAAAGTCCTTACTGTTGGGAATTAATCACCTGACCACCAACCGTAAGGGATTTTGTGGGCTCTCACCATCAAGAAAGAAAGGAATTTATCAAGTAAGCATAAATTAGGTTTTCTTTCTAATGGTGGTGAGAGTCCACGAAATTCCTTACGGTTAGTGTGCTTGGGAGAGCGGTCAGCGCCTAGGATTATATACCTGCTACACTATAAAGCAGACCCCCTAATAGGTCTAAGGGAAGATACAATTAAGGATAAATAGGAGCGCCAAAGGCTAAGGTATAATTCAGGTAGCAGCACTCTATACAGTGTAAATTAGTAAAAGCAATTTATTACAATTGAATCATACAATAAAAAAAACAACAAGAATATAATAAGTTAAAAACATATATTTTAAAAGGATCCTACTTCAATAGTGTCTTAAGATAAGAGGAGGAGGAGCCTAGCCAGTGGCAAGAGTGGAGGACAACTTTACCACCCAATCTAAAAGGTGCCACAGGGACCTCTATTCTAAAGAGGAAGAAGTGGGGTGTCACCACATTAATAAGTAAAGGTGTTCTTAAAAACAAATGATTGCGACAAATAGAACAAGTGGGGTATCACCACATTGATGGGTAACGGTGTGCTTAAAAACAAATGATTGCAACAAATGGAACCAAAAAAGTGGATTTACAACTCAAATGTGCGTGTGGCGTATAAAAAATATAATATATATATATACAGTGTATATGGGTAAAAACCAATAAACAAAAAGGGGGATCAAACCCGGTTTGTCCAATAAAAAATATAAAAAAATAATATAAAAAATTGTCAAATGATATAAAATTGTCGACAGTTGCGTTGAAAAAACAATGTGAAATGGTCAAAAATGTGTAGCAAAACCATAAGAAATAAATGGAAAATAAGTGAACAATGGATGATTAGTCCAATCAACAAATGCAATCAAGAAATTTGGACCATGCACGTGAAGGTGATAGAGTGAAATGCACAGTGACAAATATCCAATATTTAAAAGTAAAACAACAATACTAAAAAACATACATAAACTAACTTACTTTTAATATTGGATGTTTGTCACCCTATTTTGGATATTTGTCACTGTGCATTTCACTCTATCACCTTCACGTGTATGGTCCAAATTTGTTGATTGTATTTGTTGATTGGACTAATCATCCATTGTTCTCTTATTTTCCATTTAATTCTTATGGTTTTGCTACACATTTTCGACCATTTCACATTGTTTTTTCAACGCAACTGTCGACAATTTTATATCATTTGACAATTTTTTATATTTTTTTTTTATTGGACAAACTGGGTTTGATCCCCCTTTTTGTTTATTGGTTTTTACCCATATATATATATTATATTTTTTTATACGCCACACGCACATTTGAGTTGTAAATCCACTTTTTGGTTCCATTTGTCTCAATCATTTGTTTTTAAGAACACCTTTACCCATTAATGTGGTGACACCCCACTTCTTCCTCTTTAGAATAGAGGTCCCTGTGGCACCTTTTAGATTGGGTGGTAAAGTTGTCTGCCACTGGCTAGGCTGCTCCTCCTCCTCTTATCTTAAGACACTATTGTAGTAGGATCCTTTTAAAATATATGTTTTTAACTTATTATATTCTTGTTGTTTTTTTATTGTATGATTCAATTGTAATAAATTGCTTTTACTAATTTACACTGTATAGAGTGCTGCTACCTGAATTATACCTTAGCCTTTGGCGCTCCTATTTATCCTTAATTGTATCTTCCTTACGGTTAGTGGCCTGGTGATGAATTCCAAAGAGTAAGGAATTTTGTGGACACTAACCACCACGAAAGAGAGGAATTTATCAGGTAAACATAAATTCTTTTTTGGAAGTCACAATCTTCTCTGCATGTGTCTTTGTATTTTAGAACACAAAAACAAACCAAATACAGTAGTAGTCTATTTATTTAAATCAGTTCTGTGAGGGTACTATGTATACAAAAGTATTAGAAATTTTTAAAACTACCTTTTAGGTTACATGTATTATGACCTGTAACCATTACCTAAATGACATAAGATATTTTTGTTACACTTGGTTCCAGCCTCCCTCCAAACTGTCATTTTACAGATGCAAATAATCCAAAATCCAAACCTTTTCCGGTCTCAGTCAGTTTTGATAAATGGTTTTCTACCTGTATAATATTTAAGAGTTAAAGGGACAGTCTAGTCAAAAATTAAACTTTCATGATTCAGATAGGGCATGCGATTTTAAGCAACTTTCTAATTTTACTTTTATCAAATTTGCTTTGCTCCCTTAGTATTCTTTGTGGAAAGCTAAACTTATGTAGGCTCATATGCTAATTTCTAAGCCGTTGAACTGCCTCTCTTCACAGTGCATTTTGACAGTTGGACACTGCTAGTTCATGTGTGTCATATAGATAACATTATGCTCACTCCAGTGGAGTTATGAGTCAGCACTGATTGGCTAAAATGCATGTCTGTCAGATAAACTGAGATAAGGGGGAAGTCTGCAGAGGCTTAGATACAAGGTAATCAGAGGTATAAAGTGCATTAATATAACCGTGTTGGTTATGCAAAACTGGGGAATGGGTAATAAAGGGATTTTATATATTTTGAAACAAACATTCTGGAGTAGACTTTCCCTTTTTAGGAAGATGATGATTGTATTATTTAATAATACATTGGCTTAATATATTGACTTAAATCACCTTCCACTTTACTTGTCGTCCCCAGCTAGTAAAGAAAACCATTATAATGCAATTAATAATGTTGATTCTTACCTAATTCAAGGAAAATCTGTGTTCAGTGTCTCAGTGCTTTGAGTTGTTTAATATGGCACCAAAATACCATACATCACATTTGGATCATGCACGCTCCATCCTTGTCCTTTTTAATTTACTGCATTTTGGTTATTCTCCCATAGAATAACGTAATTTTTTTTTTTTTTTGCTCATGTAGTAGAGCTATTTTCTTTATCATCCTATTATTTTTATAGGCCATATGTAGACATTTATTAATAGACAAAAAACTAGAGTCTAACACAGGTTGTGAACATGAGGACCAGTAGACAACTGGGAACCCTTAAATTCCTAGGGTTACTGCGCTCACAGCTGTTGCTATTGCCCTACATTAGGAGGAGACTAGGTCTCACTGTCCAGTTGCTGGATTACAGTACAAACCTTGTTTGCCCTTGGATTTTGTGGTAAAAGCTGATTTGTACTTTTTGTTTTTTTCCCCTCCTGCTCTTTCAGATCTATACAGCTGAAACCCGAAAAATTTGAATAATGTGCAAAAGTTCATTTATTTCACTAATGCAACTTTAAAGGTGAAACTAATATGAGACTCATTACATGCAAAGCAAGATAGTTCAAGCCGTGATTTGTCATAATTGTGGTGATTATGGCTTACAGCTCATGAAACCCCAAATCCACAATCTCGGAAAATTAGAATATTGTGAAAAGGTGCAATATTCTAGGCTCACTGTCCCACTCTAATCAGCTAATTAAGCCATAACACCTGCAAAGGGTTCCTGGGCCTTTAAATGGTCTCTCAGTCTGGTTCAGTAGGAATCACAACCATGGGAAAGACTGCTGACCTGACAGTTGTGCAGAAAACCATCATTGACACCCTCCATAAGGAGGGAAAGCCTCAAAAGGTAATTGCAAAAGAAGTTGGATGTTCCCAAAGTGGTGTATCAAAGCACATTAATAGAAAGTTATGTGGAAGGGAAAAGTGTGGAAGCAAAAGGTGCACAAGCAGCAGGGATGAACGCAGTCTGGAGAGGATTGTCAGGAAAAGGCCATTCAAAAGTGCTGGGGACTTTCACAAGGAGTGGACTGAGGCTGAAGTTAGTGCATCAAGAGCCACCACACACAGACGGATCCTGGACATGGGCTTCAAATGTCGTATTCCTCTTGTCAAGCCACTCCTGAACAACAAACAAAGTCAGAAGCGTCTTACCTGGGCAAATTTTGCATCTCATTTGGAAACACAAGGACCCAGAGTATGGAGAAAGAATGGAGAAGCACACACTGCAAGATGCTTGAAGTCCAGTGTGAAGTTTCCAGTCTGTGATTTGGGGAGCCATGTTATCTGCTAATGTTGGTCCACTGTGCTTCATTAAGTCCAGGGTCAATGCTGCCGTCCACCAGGAGATTTTGGAGCACTTAAGGCATCCTTCTGCAGACGAGCTCTATGGGGATGCTGACTTCATTTTCCAGCAGGACTTGGCACCTGCCCACACTGCCAAAAGCACCAAAACCTGGTTCAATGACCGTGGGATTACTGTGCTTGATTGGCCAGCAAACTCGTCTGACCTGAAACCTATAGAGAATCTATGGGGCATTGCCAAGAGAAAGATGAGACATGAGACTGAACAATGCAGAAGAGTTGAAGGCTGCTATTGAAGCATCCTGGTCTTCCATAACACCTCAGCAGTGCCACAGGCTGATCGCTTCCATGCCACGCCGCATTGAGGCAGTAATTGCTGCAAAAGGGTCCCAAACCAAGTACTGAGTACATACAGTATGCATGCTTATACTTTTCAGAGGTCCGATTATTGTTCTATGTACAATCCTTGTTTTATTGATTGCATGTAATATACTAATTTTCTGAGATTGAGGATTTGGGGTTTTCATGAGCTGTAAGCCATAATCCATCACAATTATGACAAATCACGGCTTGAACTATCTTGCTTTGCATGTAATGAGTTTATCTCATATATTAGTTTCACCTTTTAAGTTGCATTAGTGAAATAAATGAACTTTTGCACGATATTCTATTTTTTTCGAATTTCACCTGTAAGTGTCTAGTTTCATTGCCTCGATGCCAACATCTTTTACCCTTTTCAGAAGTGTGACTGCTGTACTGTTGCCTACATACACTGATGGTATCAACGCTTGTGGTAGTGCTAAATTACAGCTCTCAAGTGTATTCCATTAAAGCCAAAAGTCTGATTTTATGGTAACTATGTCCAGGTGTAACCATTGTTTTATCATATTTCATAATAGCAATGCAGGGCTAGACAAATTCATTGTTCCTGGTTTCTATGGTGACCTAAAAATTAGGTCTGCCTCATAGATGGCACTGTAAACTCTGACACATCGCAATTTATTTTTTATTTTAATCCTGGGAGCGCAATTCCTCAGACATTTTTGCTGATCACCGAAATGCCCAGATACAGCTTAGAAAACAAACCTGACAACTTTTTAAATGTGTTCTCCCAGCCCGTGTCCTTGCTTTCATAAGTGCTTAATTGCAAAGGTAGGCAACACTGTCTCTGTGTTGGGGGCTGGAATGGCTTATCTTCTTCTAGCACTGTACTGTCAGATGGTTTGCCCAGTCTCCAGAAGTGTGAGGGAGCCATGGGTAAAGAGTGATTTGAGAGTAAGTTTTTAAAGCATAATTTAAATAAAAAATTCCCAGTTTACTTCTGTTGTCAGTTTTTTGCTTCATTATCTTATCTTTTATTGAAGGAGTAGTAATTCACTACTGGGAGGAGGTAGCTGGAACACATTGGTAAGCCAACGACAAGATGTGTGCAGCCACCAATCAGCAGCTAGGTTCCAGTTCCTGAGCCTACCTAGGTATGCTTTTGGACAAATGATCCCAAGAGTACAATGTTAATTCGATTAATAGAAAAAAATGAGAAAGTTGTTTAAAATTGTATGCTCTTTCTGAATTATGAAAAAGTTTGTGTGATCCATGACCTTTTTAATAAAGAAATCAAAGCATATCAATGTTACACGGTTTAGGGCCAAGAGGGTTTGTGCTTTTAATTCTTCACTACTTAAAGGACCAGTAAACACAGTAGATTTGCATAATCAACAAATGCATGATAACAAGACAATACAATAGCATTTACTCTGAATTTCAAATGAGTAGTAGATTTTTTTTTTCTAACAAATTTTAAAGTTATGTATATTTCCACTCCCCCTATACCATGTGACAGCAATCAGCCAATCACAAATGCATATACGTATAGTCTGGGAATTCTTGCACATGCTCAGTAGGAGCTGGTGACTCAAAAAGTGTAAACATAAAAGACTGCATATTTTTTTTTAATGAAAGTAAACTGGAAAGTTGTTTTAAAGTTGCATGCTGTATCTGAATCATGAAAATTTAATTTGACATGAGTGTCCCTGGCTACCAAGGGTTTAAATCAATGACAACCAAAAAAGGTGGTTGTACCATTTAAACTGGTTCCAAGATTATGAACAAATTTGTAAGTGGTGCTTAATATTTTTATATTATATATGTTGAGTTACATGTCAATGTAGTATATGCACCCTGCTAAAAATAAGGCTGACAAATTATGGTTGCATAAACAAAATACTGAATAGCCTGACTGATTTATTTTGAGGAGCCAGAGAGATAGATAGATATAGATATATAATATATATATATATATATATATATATATATATATATATATATATATATATATATATATATATATATATATATATGTATATATATATATGTATATATATATATATATATATATATATACATATATATATATACATATATATATATACATACATACATACATACATACATACATACAGAGTGCAGAATTATTAGGCAAATGAGTATTTTGACCACATCATCCTCTTTATGCATGTTGTCTTACTCCAAGCTGTATAGGCTCAAAAGCCTACTACCAATTAAGCATATTAGGTGATGTGCATCTCTGTAATGAGAAGGGGTGTGGTCTAATGACATCAACACCCTATATCAGGTATGCATAATAATTAGACAACTTCCTTTCCTTTGGCAAAATGGGTCAAAAGAAGGACTTGACAGGCTCCGAAAAGTCAAAAATAGTGAGATATCTTGCAGAGGGATGCAGCACTCTTAAAACTGCAAAGCTTCTGAAGCGTGATCATCGAACAATCAAGCGTTTCATTCAAAATAGTCAACAGGGTTGCAAGAAGCGTGTGGAAAAACCAAGGCGCAAAATAACTGCCCATGAACTGAGAAAAGTCAAGCGTGCAGCTGCCAAGATGCCACTTGCCACCAGTTTGGCCATATTTCAGAGCTGCAACATCACTGGAGTGCCCAAACCACAAGGTGTGCAATACTCAGAGACATGGCCAAGGTAAGAAAGGCTGAAAGACGACCACCACTGAACAAGACACACAATCTGAAACGTCAAGACTGGGCCAAGAAATATCTCAAGACTGATTTTTCTAAGGTTTTATGGACTGATGAAATGAGAGTGATGGAAATAGTACTGTCTGTTACTATATAGTGTTTTGTGAGTGCTGGGTACTGTCAAACTTCTCTCTCTTTTTTTGTACCTGAAATGAGAGTGAGTCTTGATGGGCCAGATGGATGGGCCCGTGGCTGGATTGGTAAAGGGCAGAGAGCTCCAGTCCGACTCAGACGCCAGCAAGGTGGAGGTGGAGTACTGGTTTGGGCTGGTATCATCAAAGATGAGCTTGTGGGGCCTTTTCGGGTTGAGGATGGAGTCAAGCTCAACTCCCAGTCCTACTGCCAGTTTCTGGAAGACACCTTCTTCAAGCAGTGGTACAGGAAGAAGTCTGCATCCTTCAAGAAAAACATGATTTTCATGCAGGACAATGCTCCATCACACGCGTCCAAGTACTCCACAGCGTGGCTGGCAAGAAAGGGTATAAAAGAAGAAAATCTAATGACATGGCCTCCTTGTTCACCTGATCTGAACCCCATTAAGAACCTGTGGTCCATCATCAAATGTGAGATTTACAAGGAGGGAAAACAGTACACCTCTCTGAACAGTGTCTGGGAGGCTGTGGTTGCTGTTGCATGCAATGTTGATGGTGAACAGATCAAAACACTGACAGAATCCATGGATGGCAGGCTTTTGAGTGTCCTTGCAAAGAAAGGTGGCTATATGGGTCACTTATTTGTTTTTGTTTTGTTTTTGAATGTCAGAAATGTATATTTGTGAATGTTGAGATGTTATATTGGTTTCACTGGTAAAAAGAAATAATTGAAATGGGTATATATTTGTTTTTTGTTAAGTTGCCTAATAATTATGCACAGTAATAGTCACCTGCACACACATATATCCCCCTAAAATAGCTATAACTAAAAACAAACTAAAAACTACTTCCAAAACTATTCAGCTTTGATATTAATGAGTTTTTTGGGTTCATTGAGAA